>NC_061063.1:5080189-5219351 GCF_021917145.1 Hypomesus transpacificus
CACGGTTTTCTCTCAAATATGTGTGTGAAAGTGGTGGTGTTAGTGTGGCTGGATAAGATGCTTTATGATGTTTACAGTACATCTGGGAATATTGTTAGTGTGGGGAAAGGTCTTGTACTGTAAACTTGAATATCCCCAACTGTCTCTTCCCCTTCCTTTTGTCGCTATCTCTTTCCTCCACCTTTTACCCCCCCCCCCTCCATCTTTCTCTCCCTCTCTCTCCCGTGTGTCAGTTCATCCGGGTGCAGGAGAGGATGAAGGTGCAGGAGGATCTGGACAAGCTCCTCTTCCTCACCTCCGACCAGTCTCTGTCTCTGCTGCCAGAGTACCACCAGAGAATCGAGGTCTGTCCCCCCCACCAACCTCACCGCCCATACTTCTGGCTCCCCCCCCCTTCCTTCTGTCCCTCTGGCTCCCCCCCCCTCCTTCTGTCCCTCTGTCGTCGTCCCCCATCCTTCTGTCCCTCTGGCTCCCAGACCCCAGCCCCTCCCCCCCATGGCCCACTCACCGCATGCTAGCGGAGCCACGCCTCGTTCCCTTCACACTGTCCTTCCCGCTGAACCTCCCATCATCCACCGCTCAACACAAACACAGCAGCATTACCTGCCTGTCATATCTCTGTATCAACGTCACAAATACACGTCATTACTCTGTCATTACCGCGTTCTAACTGCAGAACAGGGAGGTAGGGACAGCGTGACAGCAGAGTGACCCAGATACGTCTCTCTCTCCCCCCCCCCCCCCCCACCGTCAGGTGCTCAAGTCCCTGGACTACGTGGACAAGGGCGGGGCGGTGCAGCTGAAGGGCCGCGTGGCGTGCCAGATCTCCTGCCACGAGCTGCTGCTGACCGAGCTGCTGTTTGAGAACGCCCTGAGCCCCCTGGCCCCGGAGGAGAGCGCCGCCCTGCTGTCCTGCCTGGTCTTCACGCAGAAGACCCAGGTGGAGCCCCACCTCACCAGCACCCTGCAGGAGGTGAGGCGCACGCTCCTTCACCCGCAGCAGCACCAGGAAGTGCATTGGGTATATTCGTTTGAATACATTTGAATGGATGGCCGTTGCGGTGTGCCGTTTCCCACCGAGCCTTGTCTGCATGCGCAGGGGTGGAGAGAGGAGGAGGTACCTCCGTCATGTGAGCCAGGTTCCATTTGACCTACTGTAAAATGTTTCATGGAGGGCCAGTGTGACTTTACTGGTGACGCATACGCACAGGACAGGACCCACTCCACTGGCTTTCCCCGGGGCAAGGGCACCTTACCTGAAGTAACACACATACAGACAGACACACACGCACATACACTGTGTCTGTGTCCGAGACCCACACAGTGTCGGTGTGGGTTGTCAAGCGGCCCAGGGACATGGAAGTGCTTTCTAGAAGCCTGAATTAGTGATGACTCGCCGTGGCATCCCAGGCTGTTTGTACAGGAAGGCTGTAACACTTTGAGTGGACACTGAACGCGCTCCCTGAACACAGGTAGTGGGCTTCTTCACTGCACATCGAGGAGGAAACGCCGGCCGAGGTCTCGGAGCCTTGGCGGGAGGGCCCAGGGCATGTTTTATGTTCAAGAGCTCCTCGCGGGACTCATCTGTTGGCGTGCGTGCGTGAGCGAGCTTTTTCGTTTGACCTCTCCTTCTCTCTCTCGTATCCAACTCCCTTTCCCTCCCTCTTTTCCTCCGCCCCTCCCTCCCTCCCTCAGGGTATTGCACGCGTGCTGTCTGTGGCCCAGCGTATCGGCGAGCTGCAGAGGAGTTTTGGGATAGCCCAGACGGCTGAGGACTTTGTGTCCCAGTTGAAGTTTGGTTTGACCGAGGTGGTTTACTGCTGGGCCAGGGGCATGGTGAGACTAAATGCACCACTCACCCTCCACATCTCATCTCACAGGCACCATGATATCTGGGAAATGTGGTAAACAATGGAATGGCTAAGCAGGATGACATGTTTCTGTCACTGCACAAAAAAAGTGTCTGTCCTGAGGTTTTCCTCTCCTATAATTACTTCACCTACTGTCCTCTCTTCTTCTCCCGCCTTTTTCTCCCGCTGCTTCTCCTTTGGTCTCCTTTCATTCTCCTCTTCAACCTCTGTCTCGTCTCCTTCTGTCTCGTCTTCTCCTGTCTCCTCTCCCCCTCCCCCTCTCTCCTGTCTCCTCTCCCCCTCCTCTCTCGTCTCCTCTCCCCCTCCCCTCCTCTCCTCCTCTCCCCCTCCTCTCCCCCTCCTCTCCCCCTCTCTCCTGTCTCCTTTCCCCCTCCTCTCCCCCTCTCTCCTGTCTCCTCTCCCCCTCCCCTCCTCTCCCCCTCTCTCCTGTCTCCTCTCCTCCTCTCCCCCTCCTCTCCCCCTCTCTCCTGTCTCCTTTCCCCCTCCCCTCCTCTCCCCCTCTCTCCTGTCTCCTCTCCCCCTCCCCTCCTCTCCCCCTCTCTCCTGTCTCCTCTCCCCCTCCCCTCCTCTCCCCCTCTCTCCTGTCTCCTCTCCCCCTCCCCTCCTCTCCCCCTCTCCTGTCTCCTCTCCCCCTCCCCTCCTCTCCCCCTCTCTCCTGTCTCCTCTCCCCCTCCCCTCCTCTCCCCCTCTCTCCTGTCTCCTCTCTCTCATGTCTCCTCCCCTCCCTCTGTCTCCTTGCCTCCTGTCCTCCCCTCTCAGCCATTTGCAGAGATCGCCCAGCTGACTGACGTCCAGGAGGGCACGGTGGTGCGCTGCATCCAGCGCCTGGACGAGGTGTTGAAGGAGGTGCGCCAGGCGGCTCGCATCGTAGGAGACTCAGTGCTGGGCAGCAAAATGGAGAAAGCCTCCCTGGCCATCCGCAGAGACATCGTCTTCACCGCTTCACTCTACACACACTGAGGGAAAGGAGGGATGAATAAAAAGAGGGGGGGGGGGGGTTGTGTGTGCGTGTGAAGGTGCCTGCTGCCAAGCATGTTTTGGTTCTCGATTTGGTGTGTGAGCATGTGCCAAAGAGGTAGAATGAAAGAGAGAGAAAAAGAGAGAGAAAGATGGAGAGTATGTATGCGTGTGTGTTTGCGTACATTTATGTGTGCACACAAGAATAAAGACAGGGAAAGAATATGAACATACTAATTTGTTTGTGTATGTTGTTTACATGTGAGTTTGGGCAATTGAAGGGAGTGGTCCCTTCAATTGCCACTTGGAATGTGACCAAAATTGGAATGACAGTAAAATGGTTTGTAATTTACTGTACAGAAATAAAATCCACGTATTGCTTACTGTTGTCCTACACATTTTGATCATGTCTGTGAAGTCGGTTCCTATAAAATGTCGTGTTTAATAGTTTTCAACTTCATACCAATGGCATATCAAGCTTACAGTATTTTCAAACTCGGCTGTCTCTTTAAGACAGCGATAGCTGTGTGTCTGATTAATTCAATGTAACGCGATGCGTTAGTGGAGAAACCTGTTTTCTGCTGTTGCGGTGGATGTACCAGCTGCAGACTGGGGGAAATCTGATTTTTTACATTGGGACATAATAACAGTTAAACTACTTATACACAAAGTTATTGCTCTAAAAGACATTACGTTTGGATCGTAAAATGAAAATTATTTAAGAGATGGGTTATAATTAGCTGGAAAAGTCTCCACCATTGTGAGAGGATTAAAACCAAGTCACACGAATTGGAATAATAGTGTTTGTACTACATATTTGGGTGAGAGGAGAGCATTATCTCTGCATAAAATGTCATCAGAAAAACACGGTAAATGTTTTTTTATATATTTTTTGATCTGAGGTTGTGTTTTGTTGCGTCTTTTCTCTGGCAATACTGTAATTGACAATTGAACCAATTCCCCCATCCCCCACAGTCCTCTATATTTCTAATTCGTTTTTATTAGATATTTAAGAACAAAGCATCGGCTTCCTCGTGTTTAGCTTTTGCGAAGAAAAATCGATAGGTTTCATCGGTGACACAGTCACTCTGGTGGTATCTTTTCATCTAGCTGATTTCGGCCCCTCTTCTTAACGTGCCAAACCCTTCCTAGCTGTCCATCTTATTGCGCGTCTGTTTATGCTCTTCGCTTCTCCTATTCATCGTGTTCGCACGTATTAATTCATTGTAACAACCATTTAATAATGATGCACTGTGCGTGCGTGTGTGCTCAGTGTGTCATGTGTGTCTGTGAAAGTGCGCGTGCGTGCGTAATGTTCACATAAAAAATGCAGCACAATAATCTGCTTCATTTCTCCCGTTAACTCCCGCGGTTTCATTGTATCCTAGGAGGGTACCAAGGTAAGCGCCATGTTTCTGAGAGGTCTTCCTCCGTAGTGAATGAGACATAGCACAGCTGAAAGGTTTAGATCAGGGAAGCCCTGGCTATTTAGTCGCTGTAGGCCACGCACACACAAATCATATCTGTGAACAGACACACGTGTGAACACAGATACAGAAGGCCCCCTTATCTGTGGTTAGTTTAATGTATTACATGTCTCTATGTTCTTTTATAGATGCGAGACATCATTCCCCACCCAATCTTGTCTTGTATTTAGCATAGCGATTTACCTAACTATGGAAGTGACAGTGTGAGTTTCTTATGTAATGACTGTCCCCAAGCTCAAGTCATTGAGCTTCATCTCATTGGCCCTCATCACCCACCTCTCTCTCTCTTCCATTGCCCACCTCTCTCCTACATCATGCCTTTCAGCCTCTCCATCTCTTTCTCATCCTTTCTTTCCCTTTCGATTCTAAATCTTTTTTACCTCCCTCTCTTCACTCTCTCTTTTTTCACACCCCACCTTTTTTTGTGCTTAGCAGGTGAGTGAGCATGGATTGCTGATTGCTGTACACAGTCAACCTGGCCTCTTAGCATATGGCACAATGGGTTCCATAGTTTTTGTTTGCGTGATAGGTTAAACTCGATAAGCCTCTTGGTCTTTCCAGCAATGGCCAGGAAAAAATGCTGCATCTGAATACTGTAATCAAATGTGTCGGGGGGATAGTTCCAGAGTGTTCTCGAGCTGAGCTGTTATCATGTAAGACCGCAAGACATCCAGTTTGAGCGTCCTCTAGAGCATGGTCCAGTGGCTCGGGCCTTCATCCAGACAGCTGCTGCTGCCCCTCCTGAAGGCAGCCCTGCTGCCATCCCTCTTTGCTGCCTTCGCGTCATTGTGACCCACCGTCGCGGTGCGAGAGGTGGGACACAATGACCCGAAGGCAGCACAACCGTACTCCAGCGTCCACCTCGTCATGCTCCCCTGCAGCTAGGTCCTTCCTGTGAACCATCACGCATCAACTAGTGAGAAGGGGATTAGTATGTCATCGTAAATAGAACATGGGTGGTTTTTCTGGTAGGTTCTACACCACACTTTTCCCTCCTGGACGTCCTCTAAATAAACTCCAGCTTAAAGAATCGTTGGAGAGGCTTGAAATGAATACACTCGCTAATACATTTTCTCCGATGTAAAAGCAGTTGCTGCGAGATGCTTCTGTGTGCTTTAGCCCTGGCGCATATCAACGGGAAAATAAATCTATAGTGTTTACATTGCATAAGCGGGCACCAAAATGTCAGAGAACAGAATGATGGCTGGTTAGATAACGGTCTGCTTGCTCTCCTCCCCTATTCACTCCTTATGTCTCTCTGTCTCTCTCTCTGCCCCTCTCTCTCTTCACTCCCTATGTCTCTCTGTCTCTCTCTCTGCCCCTCTCTCTCTTCACTCCCTATGTCTCTCTGTCTCTCTCTCTGCCTCTCTTCACTCCCTCTGCCTCTCTGTCTCTGTCTGTCTCTCTCCCTGTCTCTCTTTCTGCCTCTCTTTGTCTCTTTCTCTCTCTCTGCCTCTCTCTCTCAGGTCTGGATGACTCTGGACGTCAGTCCATGTCCCAGCCCATGACCCAGATGCAGCCCCCTCCCTACCTCCCCAACCAGGCTCCAAACATGCCTCAGCAGCCGGGCATGGCCCCCCAACAGGGCTGTGGCCCCCAACCCAACTACCCCCCTCCACCTCCACCTCCAGGCTCTGACGGCTACCTCCAGGAGACCCAGTTCCACTGCGGCCCCCTCGGACCCCCAGGGGCTCCCCATGGCTACACAGTACAGACCCAGGGGGCTGGAGGGACAGTGCCCCACGCCCCAGTGGGGTACCTCCACCCAGGCTACCCCCTCCAGCTGCAGCCTTGCACAGCATATGTGCCCATCTACCCCATGGCGTCGGTGAGTGGTCATTAACACACAGGCAGTGATTTGAATAGGTTTATAATGAGGTGCTTAGCATGTGCAATATATTAAGATTTGTCTGTAGCCCTTAGTTGCATTATGGACCCTGTATTGTGTTTGAATGAATAAAATAATGTGTTTTTAACACAAACAATCTGAGCATGCAGAACTCCATTAGATGTAACAGGACAGTGATTTCCTAATGGTTGTGCTGCAGCCGGCCCATTTCTGCTGGTTCATCATTTTGAGAGACTCCACAGCAGGAAACGCTGTTTTTGTTCCTTTTGCCACAGCAATGCAAAATGCCGACAACAGCAACCAACCCAACCGCTGATGCAGAATACCCATAACTGCCCGCGTAACCACCCCCCCCCCCCTCCCTCACTCCCTCCCTCCCCAGGGCCAGCCCTACATGCCCGGTGGCGGTGGGGGAATGACCCAGGGGCAGATGGCCATGCAAATGCCCCCGGGCATCGCCCTGATGGAACCGCGTAGGCCGCCACACGACTACCTGCCCATCGCCGTCCTGACCACTGTCTGCTGCTTCTGGCCCACCGGAATCATCGCCATCATCAAGGCTGTGCAGGTCGGTCAACACACGGAGAAGATACTGTTTATGTTACTGTTCCGGATATGGCTTGATCTGTTGGTTGAGGAGGGTAACAGGTGTGTCATCTGGTCATACAATGTGGTTGACAAGCTAAAGCATGTTTGTTACAACTGGAATTTCAGTAAGAACCTGGAGAGGGGTCAATCTCCTGGTGCAGGGTTGAACCGCCCCTGTACCACCTGCAGTTACCTCCCAGTCTGACCAAGGTGCATGTGTTGGAGGAGGGGCAGTGTGAATAATGCACAGCTCCACTGGGTAGAGACTGGCCTTGATACCAGCCACAGTGTGTTGATCCTGATGTCCCTGTACATTCCAAGTGTACCGCTAAATCACACGGGTTGATTAAAAGCAAGCTCTAATCCTAATCAACCCCAACTTTAATCTAGCACACTTCACTCCAATAGTTAGCTGGTTGATAAGAGGATTCTGTTTAAATTACAAGTGGGGTGGGGGGTAAAGACCTAACGGAGGCTAGCTCTCCAGGAATTGCCGCAGAGAGCCCTGGACTAAAGCAGCAGTAACAGGTCATCGTTTGGGGCTGGTGTGCAGGGAGGATGGGGGGGGGGGGCTGCTATTATGTAATGTGTCATTGTTTACAACCAATCTAGTATGGATTTTAGCTGTGGGCTGGGCTGGCTCAGATGGGTTGGAGCTGATCCGAGCAGACAAGGCACGGAGACACAGGTTTGGGTTCTGTCAGTGGAAGCAGCTGATGTTGTGTCGGCTCCATGTGGGGTCGTGTTTCTGGTAGGTCAGTCCCTCTGTTGATGATCTGTATTAGTGCCTGTGCCAAGGTAGTCTGTCCCCCCCCCCCCCCCCTCTCTCTCTCTCTCTCTCTCTCTCTCTCTCTCTCTCTCTCTCTCTCTCTCTTTCTCTGTTTCTCTCTATCAGCACACTGCCTCGTTTTCTCTTTAACTCTTCTCTCCAGATCTGTTTCCATCACTTGCTCATCCGTTTCGAACTCTCCCTTTGTCCGTTCTTTCTTTCCCTGTAGCCTTTTTTCTCTCCACCTTTGTAATCTGTCGTTCCCCCCCCCCCTCCCCCCCAGGTGCGTACGGCGGTTGCCAGGGGGGACATGGTGACGGCGGAGATAGCATCTCGAGAGGCGCGGAACTTCTCCTTCATCAGTCTGGCGGTGGGCATAGCCTCCATCGTGCTCTGCACCATCCTGACAGTGGTGGTCATCATTGCCTCACAGCACCACGATGACGACTGGGATCCTTAGACACACACACGCCACGCGCTCACACACACTCACACACACACACACACACATTCAGGAACATACAGTACAGCCTAGGTAGAGACACTTACTGACTTACTTATACTGATATTCTGGGGTGTGCTTGACTGTACGTATGTGTTCTACCTACAGTTCTGACCCTACCAACTGACTATGCCATCTGACTGGCCAATAACCAATCATTTCCAATCTTCAAACACTAATGGGACTTGGGAACCTATAGAGGCCAGTATTAATGTTACCGTGGCAACTATCTTTCCATTCAGATATCGCTTATTAGGGATTAAAACGAAGCACATATCTGACATAACATTAATTTGATACTAGTCTAATCTTGATTTGATATTAACTATTCATTTTATGTTAATCACTGATAGATGGATTTATTGATGGTCCCATCAAATCCACTGTAGCTGCGAGACCAAAACATGAGTCACACACTGTATTTAAAGTGCTTCAGCCTTGTCATGACTGCCAAACGGAAGACAAACCATAGTGGCTACTTCTGTACACAAGGAGGTATTTTGAATCACTGACTATGTTTTACTTACACACAGAAGTCGAGTATTATAATGTTTTGCTTCAAACAGTAAATCAATTACTTTTTTTGTAATTGATTTACAACATATTATTAGGAACAATTACAAAACAAATTGCCAAATGAACAAATAGTTTAGACACATAAGATCGATAACGAATTACACACCTACTGGCAAGTAAACGGATACCATAACAAGGTCTAACATAACCAAACATGAAATATTTATCAGAGGCTGGACTTTGTGTCATGGTTGGATAATACTGTATTGGTTCACTTTACTAAATTTGTTTATTTATTAAGATATACTATTTATGTATTTATCTATTTGTTAATTTATTCAATTCCTACCGTAGTGTGTTTTTAATTCAGTAGATAAGCTGTTCTGTTTAACTGCCCCTATATCAATAGCTTTTTGTAGCTAGCTATATTACACTTTGCGGCTAGCAAAAATGTGAAATTTCTGTAATGATTTGCACATTCCAACACTAAAATGGCATCAAATTTTTGTAGTTTATAATCCTTAATAGATATCAGTTGTCTTAGAGGTAGTCTCTCTGCACTTAACAACAGAGTAGACATCTTGAATAAAAAAACTGCAGATGGCTTGAAGTGGTTGAAACATCTCATAAATGTTCTGTATAGAACAGGCAATAGTGAATGAAAAAGCAACAATTTAGACAAGCTATTTTATAGCCTCTCAATCTTATTCACAGCGACCCTGATGATGCTCAGAACTGAACTGTATTCAGACAGACCTGTTCATCTTAGACAGCCGTAAAAGCTGGGCCACATAAACATGACTGCTTTCTGAAGCAGCCCACCACCTGGTATTATTAGTTGTGCTGCTTCCTGTGTTTGGCCACAGAAGCAGGGTACATAGTGTAAACTGGATGTCCAGAACAGTGGAATTGAAAATGAATGTTTCTGTGGAGAACAAAAGTCAATGCCTATATTCTGCATATTGTGGCACTTTCCTCTCTACAATATGTTTGTTTTGTTAACCCTATCCTCCCCCCTCTCTCTCTCTTTCTCTCTCTCTCACTCTGTCTTTCTCCCTGCCATGCAGGTTGAACATGTCTTACCTGTATTGACAACATATCTTTCTTGCTTCACTCTCTTTCCTCTGTTATTCTTAAGATGCTATTTTTGAGAGAATCCTGAATCTGCTTAGAGATATTGAACATGTATTGTGTGTTGTGAGGGACCATGATAACAATGTAAATATTGTATTAGGCTGTATAAGGTTATCTTCAGTAAGTCTGATTCTAATTATGATTATTGTTACTAAGTGATGATGGCTTTGATGATCACTACCATAGGCTATGGCATTTCAGCTAATGTCCTGTCCTTATTTCAAAGACAGTATTTTAGAGATGATAAATTCAGAGAATCTAAGTGAGCTCAGTGCTGTATCCTTTAATGCTGTCACTCTCCCCTTTGTACAACAGAGCTATTCTGGGATGTGTGCGTGTGTCTTTGTATGCTTTAGACTCACCCCTGACATATCTAGTTTAGCTAGCTCTACGCTAAACCCAACCTATGTGTACTTGCTTTCCTAGGTGATGGTTCTAAGTCGTTACAGATGCCCTTGGCTAGGCAGACGAAACTCTAAACTGCTTTTATGGTTTGGAGACGCTGTACACCTCCTCTCCTAGCCTGATAATGCGAGGGATTGCTTGTTCAAAGAGGCTGCTGTGTACACGTGCTTTTTCTCTGGGGGATATTCTGTTCGTGGATGTTACACATGCATTTGTTGTGTATGAAATCAGTTGTTTGAATAAAGGAATCCTTTTTGGTTGTGAAAGACTTGGTCGCAGGAATCGACTGTACCAGTCTCTCGCTTTCTCCTCGGTATCTGTCTCTCTGTATCTGTCTCTCCTCCTTTCTTTCCTTTCCTGTCATCCTCTCCCTGTATCTCTCTCTCTCTTCCTCTCCCTTCATCTCTGAGGTGCTATTTATAGTTGCCCCGGTTTTCTCCATCGCCACCCCCCCCCCCCCCTCTCCCTCCCTGTCAGAACATGAAGTATATCTCTCTATTAGCGGGTCCATCACTAAGAGATGCTAGTTGTTTCTATGTTTGTGTTTTTGATTGTTTCATGACACCATTTACTGGCCTCTGTGCATATGCAGCATGTTTTTTCAACACATTAATGATATACTGTGTGCTTTTACCTTTGCTTTAAAGGAAGGCCAGCGCATTCCTTGTGTTAGCATTACTGACATCCATTAAACTCAAGCACAGGCTTGGTGCACAAGCTCAGCTATGAAGATAGGCTGGGAGGAGAGATTGTGTGTGATTGTGGAGAGAGAAGAGGAGAGGGGAGGGAGGAGGGGGGGGGGGGGACCAGGCCAGACTGTGTCTACAGGATCACAGATGGTCATTTAGCCTCCCAAAGAGACCCAGCGTCTCTGAGATCATTTAACTTGGACTGCCGCCGCATGATTCTGTGCTTCGTCCCACCTTTCTGTGTCTGCACGCCGCCCGCCCCCCTTCCTGAGTGTTAGTGTCGGCACGCAGCGACCAGGTACTTACAGACCCGGCACCTCAGCTGCATCCACAGGCATGATTATCCTTCAACACACACACACCCCACATGCACACACACACCCACACAATACTTTACATGTGCACGTGTTCAGCGGGCCCCAACAACCAATGCCGACCGTCGAAAATACAAAAATATATTTATTGTTTCTACAAATCATCAACAGAAAACGGGTTAGTGAAAATATGCAGGGTTGTCCTACAGTTTTCTGGGATGTAGTATAGTGACAGTGGTTGTTAAAGGAGGATATATAATCCAGGGTGTCCCCTCCAGAGAGGCTCTAGCAGCGAAGCACCCTGACCTGGATGTACTGGCAGAGGCAGAGGGTGGCGTTGGGGCAGTGGCTCCTCCTGGACAGCCGGCTCCCACGGCCCCGGAGCGGCAGACTCTCTGAGACCAGCAGCTTGACGTACGCTGCACTGTATGTGAGGAGGAGCTGCTGAGCTACGGCCTAGGACACATGGGAAAAAGACACGGGAAGTGAGACGGCAGCGATTGGGATGGCTGCCATTTTTTCGAGGACGTCTTAACGTATGTCTGCACTGTCGTGGAAGGGCCTGTTTACATGAGGAATAACTGTTTGTGTGCATTAGACAATGTTGAGCTGCATGCTGAGGTGGACGTGGTTACAAAAGGCTTGGGAGTTGTGTTTGACATCATTTTCTCTCTCTCTCCCTCTCTCTCTTTCTGACCTGGGATGGGAGTCTGAGTTCTGGTACGAGGCTGTAGTTGGTGGTGAGTTTGGTGTCCTCCCGGTGGCTGTTGGAGGTATTGTGGTCCGTTTTCTGCTCCGGAAGCAAAGGCCTTTCTTCATCAGAGCCCTCTTCGACCCGTGAACCCACCTCAGGGTCAGGGTTCATGACCTCTGACACCAAGAGGAGATGGGACATCCTTTTCTTCAGTTTCTTCTGATTTAAAGAAGACACAGTTGAGGCAAAGTTGACTTGATTGGTTGGTTATGGAACTGCAGTCCATTTCCCTCGAGACAATGACACCAGACACTCCCAAGCCACCAACTTAAAGAATGTACTTTACACAAGATTAAATACTCTGTTAGTGTGAAATTTACGAGTGTCATAAATGCTTGTCCTCATGTCAATTAGCGAGGAGAATCATTTCAAACAACAGAATGCGTATTGATTTATGCATATTGCTTCCTAATGTCCTTCAAAACAGTATGTGTAGAGCGCTGTACATGAGAACGGTAACACACACAGATCAATAAACCGGGGGGGGGGGGGGGGGGGTAGGGGGGGGGGGGTACCTGGGCCTTGTTCTCTCCCACAGCCTTCAGATCCTCCACAGTTTCAGTCAGGGCCCTCAAACAAGGGGTCATGTCCCAGTATACACAGAACAGCTGGCAGATGGACAGATATAGGCAAGGAAGGAAAGAAAGAGCAAGTAGAGAGAGAGAGAGATGGATGGATGGAGTGAAAAAGAAAGAGGCAGAGTAGAAAGAGTACAGAGAGAGAGAGAAGGAGAGAGAGAGTGGCGGTGGGTGGCAATGTTGTTGTTGTGATCTGGCACTTGGTCATGGCACACATTCCCACCACTAGACCTGACCTACCTGTAATTTCCCAGTGCAGTTCTGCACCCAGTCGGCCACGCCCACTAACAGATTGTGTGCGCTCATCATTTCGTTTACCTGGATCAAGCGCACATCCACGTTCATGTTGATCTGGAAGGGCACCATGTCCAGGACTCAGACAGATATGACAAATCCATTCCAAATAACCATCTATCCACACTAGGTTTGCAAATGCCTGACCTCCATCATGCTTATGAATAGGGCACTGCTTGACACATCAAGGTAGACATACTCTCTGTACAGTGCAGCAGCTAGAAGGAACGCCTACCTTCTTGTTGCTGTTGTGCAGTCTAAGAACTATGGCAGTGGTGAGTAATATGGAGACTAGGCTGACAGACAGGTAGAGCACCCAGTAGTCTGTGATGGAGAGGTACAGATGGAGGGTGGAGTACACTGCACACCAGAACACAATATAGATCACCTGGAGAGGAGATTGACAAGCTGGCTTTATACAGGAGATTCTGACAAAGCAACAGAAAATGCTCCGACATAATGTTAGGCACTAGAACTGGGACACTGATTCAGGTGCTTCTTATGTCTGAGCACAGTGATAGTTGAATAATAAAATAATAAAACACAGTCAACTGGAACATGAGTGAGAGTGTGGGGAGGTGGAAGTATACCGGAGCCAAGATCAAGTGGAAGAAGGAGGAGTTGAAGAGCAGATATCTCCTGACTGACACGTGGTCAAGAGCAGTCTTTAAAGGGCTCTCAAAGTCCCCCACTGGAATCTGCAATGATGCAACCAAGAATCACATGATAGATTATCTCGACAGAATCTGCATGAGTGTGTGTGTGTGCATGTACAGTACGTGTGTGTGTGTGTGTCTATGTGTTCATTGACCTGGAAGCCCTCTTTCTCCAGCAGTGCCCTGCAAATCGTCAGATCAAAGCCAGGGACCAGCATGGATGAGCTAGGCACTGCCAGCACACACTGACCTGGAGGAGAAGACGGGGGGAAGAAGAGAGGGTGAATGAGTGTTTAGACTGACAGTATCAGATTGTGACAGACACTAAGTGAACAGAACGTACCAAAAAAACAAGAAGGCAGATTCCGAAAAGAGAAATAGAGAGCAATAGAGAAAAACAGAAGAAGGTAAGGCTTATAGGGTTCAGCTAGAGACGCGCTGGCAAGACAAACCCGGAACATTCAAGGTTTGATCTCGATACATATCTGTGCCACAATTCGTTTTTTTAACTACCAACCGTTGGTATATCTGGAAGATCTGTTGGTTTCAGTTTCAGTCTGGGCCTTGGCGTGTCTGGGCTGCATGTCAACATCGCTCTCTGTGTCCCCCTCCATCGTTACAAAATCCTTCGGGCCCAAAAGTATAAACATAATGGTTGTTCATGAGCATGCTGCCACTTACTCTTAAACCACAACTAGACTTAATGAGTGCACATGTATGCACACTTCACACTAGAGTCAAGATTTCTGCAGTGTGGGTGAGAAGAAGGCGATAAGAATAAAGAAATAAACTCAGAAAGCATGGTGAATACTGCAGAATCTGTGAGCACGGTTGCTTGGTCTGTTTACTTGTCTGTTTCCTGTGTGGGATTCTGTATTTTATCTGCTAGTATAAGATAACTTCCCTGATGTGTGATGAAGGGTGTTGAAAACACTAAAGGAAGAGATATACCTTTTCAACGTTTGAATACATTTGAATAAATAAATACGTTTTAAATCATTTACGTATGTCAGTGTATGAACTGCAACTCAATCTGAGAATCCATGTCCAATCTTTAGCTCTGTGACAGCTCTGTCGTAATCTGGGCCTGAAAAAGCAAGTGAAGAATTGTCTCATGATTCAAAAGTAACACGTTGCAACAAGAAGCAACAAACCATTTTGCTTCTGCTTTTCAGGTACTGTCACTGTTACTGTGCGAACACTTTCAGTCACTGCCTTACATACTTTAAATTGTGAAGCGGTCTTGCGTTATAGTTCAAAGTTCATGTTTTGTGGCAGCCTTTAACAGCTTTACCACCACTGACAGTTGTAGATCTTGATCAGATTGGTGTGGATTAAACCAAAAACTATTATTTTAAGCACCACAGCAACTGTGTCTTGTTTTTGTGTTGTCAAAGATAAACATGCCAAACATAGGTAGTACTCAAAAGTATCCAGGACATCTCTATTTATATCATATATTTACTATAGATAACCCCTGACCTATATTTTCACCCTAAGGTAACACTTTACATGGTTTCGCAGAGGAACAGTACACGATATGTATGAAACAAACTTACGGTGACGCCAGTCCACGGCTGTCTTCAACAGTTCGCCTTTCCCTTAGACAGCTCAACAGTCTGAGCAAAGGGATGAAAGAGAAACTAAACTGAGAGAGAATAGTTACTCTCAGACACAGCTGTAGCTTTTCAGTTCCTATTTTTTCTGCCTCCCTCCCTCCCTCTGTCTCTTGCTATTTTTAGTTAGCTTGATAGAAAGGGAGACACATTTCAGCAGGCAAGTGTGAAGCCCTGATGTCAACTCCCAGCCCTCTATCTCTCTTTCCCTCCCCCTCCCTTACTAGTCTTTGTTACACTGTCTCTCTCTTCCTAATTCTCACATCCTCTGAAAAGTGAAGAAGACATGTCTTGAAACTATTGCCTTCTACCTGTTCCCAAGAATACTGTGCATGTGCTGCGTGTGTTTGCATGAAATGTGTGTGTGTTTATCTACTACCAACTGATGTGTGTCTGCATGTGTGTTCTGTGATGAGTAACACACGAACCATGTCTTGGGGTAACACACACATGCCCATTTCCTCTCCAACTCCTCCTCTTTGTCCTACATTATAGGGACCTCACAGCATTCAACAATTTTCTACATTCAATATATGGAATAGTTAGCTCTAGCTTTTGAAATTCTAATTGTATGCTTAAACGCAGAATTCAAGACACTATATTGTGTCTATAATTAGACACTAATGCCAAGTTACAAACAGGTTGATGAAGTTGAAGCATCTCATTAGCTTCCTGCTAAATCCCTTTAACTATTCCCTTGAGACACTACATGTTGTGTAATCAATTGAATTATATTATCATAATAAGATAAGATAAGTAAAATAATAAATGACATATCATGACATACCATAATTGCATGCTGTATTTAACCAGTGTAGATCCTACTGGCCTTACGAACCATATACTTTTATGTCAACCCTCTCTTTCTCTCCCTTCCGCTCTCTCTCTCTCTCTCTCTCTCTCTCTCTCTCTCAGCGTGTGACTCAGATCAGGAAGGCCACATGACTGAAGGAATGCAGTCTGTGCTTCTCAGCCTAGAGTGAATAAAAGAATGAATGAATAAGTCCACTTAATGTGTGGTCTATGTATGCAGGAATCTATGAAATCTCTTCTAAATGTTTTTTTAGACAATAACACATTCCGACACACATCCATCTGTAATTGCTACAGAGGCTCTTAATGGTTGTATAAACAGGCTTCAGCTGGTTATACTTTGTACATTACCATTCCTATATTATCACACAAACTACACACTCCTGAATACCCCAGTTGTCTTACCTGTTTAGGTTGCTGTCACTTTGTCACTCGGAACCACAGCTGTTGGTGTTCTGGGAGTCATGTTTCTGGTCTGGTGGTTTCGGGGCTGAGATTGTCACACACTAAACTCGGAAGGGATCCTAGGCTCACACAAACACACACACAAACACACGCATATGCATACATACCCGCACGCACACAAAATGTACACACATTCTTAGAAACATTTTTAACTAACTTAAACCAGTTTTTGCATCCAGATATTTTGGATAACAAATAATGTTATGTTTATTCAAACAACATGCTGTGGACCTTATGCACTCACGTTCAACCTGGGCCAGAAGCACAGAGAATGACACGAACATACTATACAGTAATACTATAATACTGTAAACTCTGACACAATTAAGTCACAAGTCAAATACAAACTTTAAGAAATAATGAAATTAAGTAACCTATGCTGCCGCACACATACCAAAGAGATTGGGTGCCTTAGATTTAACCACACTGTTAAAGACAACCCTATTTCCATTGCAATAAATGGATAAATACGTGTATGTTGACAGAAAGGCGTTAGCAGTACAGTGCAAAAGTCTTACCCAACTTTTTCTTCGAAGCAAGTGCGTTCCCTTGTGGAATACAAGAGTAAGTAGGCCTATGTTTGATGGCTGCACATGTATTTAAATACCTAATGTTCATTTAATTATATTGTATAGCCAAACAGAGAAGATTAAAAACAAAACGATTTCCGTGTGAAACCATTTATAATCATTTTACCAATTTTATCAGTGATGGATTTATTGTCGACCAACCCACTTGGACCTATGAACGGTTGTTTTCATATTTAAGTGTGATTATGTGAATATGCTGCCTGGGCATGTTCAATTTTAAAGCTTGTTTGACTTTTTCTCCATTTTATTTGGTTTCGATCATATGATTTATTTATATATTTCTTCCAGTGCCATATGACAAAACAAAGTCACGTGACCCAACCTCTGTCATATGATGTGACCAAAGTGTTTCGATCAGGATGTGGATATGGTCACTGTAAGCTAGCAGGCTAGGGTAGTGTTACTTGAAGCTTTATCTGTGTCGATTTTCTGACATTTACAAGACAACAGTAAACCGTAAAGGAACATACCAAACAGCATGTTTGCAAGACCGTCTTCTATGCGCGTGAGATGTGGAATCGCTGTTCTTTTTTCCTTTGTGTTAAGTTACTTTGAATGCACTGTAAATGGCCTGGAGGTAGGTCAACGAGCAAGCTGAACAGCTATCTTTCAATTAATTCCAAAAAGATCTTGGGTAAAATACTAAAATTTCAAGGGTAGCCAACAATGTACGATGTTTTCTGGAATTCCATGGCATTCAAAACCTGTGTTTGGTAATTCCAGAAGTTGGCTTTATGTTTTGGTGTTGGTACCTTATGTGCCTGCCTATAGTAGTCGCAATATGTTGTACGGTCATGCTTAAGGACCTTTCGTAAACATCCTTCCTGCATCGAACTTGCATGAACTGATCTTGTCATGCTTTCAGTGATATTTTTAAATAAGCAACAAGACACATCACCTGAGGAACTTTACCTACACTGGCACTACTTGCTGATTGCTCTGTCACATGCTGTTTTTGTCAGTCAATTGTCTCTTTCAACAGTCAAGGTAGCCGAAGTCTGTTTCACTGTTTAGATTCACTCACCGCTACCTCAAGCTAACAGTCAGCATTCTTAGAACGTGGATTTCTTTACTGAACCCCCCCACCCTCATGTCTTCCAGATTGACCCTTTGGTTTATGACGAGCAGTTGTTGTGGGTGGCCGGAGGGGCTGGGGAGGTGAACACCTATCGTATCCCCTTGCTCAGCTTCACCCCAAGGGGAAGTCTGCTTGCCTTTGCAGAGGCTAGGAAAGCATCACAAAATGACATAGGAGCCAAGTTTATTGCCCTGCGTCGCTCAACAGACAGAGGTATGGTACCCTCCCTTCAGCATACAGACAGACAGACAGAATATAATTCAGTAAACATTCAATCAAAACCTTTTTCTAAAAAAATATAGAGACACTTAAGTCAAATCTCTCCATCTCCTAGGGGCCACCTGGTCTCCCACCTCGTTCATAGTGGATGACGGTTCTCTGGAGGATGGCCTTAACCTGGGCTCAGTGGTGGCGGATGAGGAGCAGGGCTCCATCATGCTGATCTACTCTATCTGTTTCCACCGCTACCACTGCAGCCCCTCAAGCACCATGATGGTGGAGAGTTTGGACGATGGCCTGAGCTGGAGCACCCCACGCAACCTCTCTGTCCAGCTGGGGGTGAAGAGCTTTGCACCCGGGCCTGGTTTCGGCATCCAGGTTGGTGGTCATGTTTTGCTTGGTTTGTAATGATTAGTAATGATCAGTATCGTACTCACGTTATAAGGCTTCTTCTGGTCAACTCTCAGTGGATGGTTACATTCAGGACTGGTTTTTCCAATCATTAAGTTTGGTCCAAACCAAGTGATTGGTTGTGTTTATTACAGTCCTGCAGCACCCACAGATACTGGATGTATTCAATTGTACTATCAAACCTTTTAGATGTATGGGTTGCTAACAGGATGTGAAGTTTATTTCAGCAAATATGACAAAAAGTGCATCTCAACAACATACCAACCCGGCACCTCCTGACAGTGGACTGTGTGCTGAGTCTGTCTGTCCTCCTGTCCATGTCCATCCTCACAGAAGCGCTACCCCCCAGCGAGAGGCCGCTTGGTGGTGTGTGGTCACGGCAGCATTGAGGGGGATGGGGTCTTCTGCATCCTGAGTGACGACCATGGACGAAACTGGAACAATGGCGCCGCGCTGAAGAGCATCCCCTACAACCAGCCCAAACAATCCGGAGACTTCAACCCAGACGAGTGCCAGGTTAGACCAGGGAAGGACTGGAGAAACTTTTGGCTGGTCAGAGTTTCTTATCCACTGTTGTGCCAGTGAGCTAATTCTGGGAATTATTTAAATTTTATGAATAATCATTGACTAAGGGACCCATAAAAGTCTATACACAAGTTGGTGATTTCGAAACATTTCTGTGGAGGAATTGATGAGTAAAGCTGAGTCTTTGTACCATTATTTACTTTATTTACCAGACTTGGTTTTCCAGCTCAGTCATTCTGTATGCCTGCCTCTTTCCCACCATCTACCCTGCCTCCCTGTCTGTATCCTTAAACCCATCCATCCCTCTTGCCTCCCTCCATCCATCTATCCTTTCTCCTCAGCCTGTAGAGATGGAGGACGGCAGCATTGTCATCAACGTGCGCAACCAGAACAACTACCACTGCCGGTGCCGTGTGGTGGTGCGCAGCCTGGACGGAGGGGAATCTCTGCCCTTGGAGGAGCTGATTTTTGACTCCACCCTGGTGGACCCTGCGGTGGCAGCGGGGGCTCTGCAGAAGGAGGGGGTGCTCTACTTCACCAATCCTGCCAGCAGCCAACAGAGTAAGGACCAAGGGGGTGGGGGCTCTGTGGATGGGCTGAGTAGTGGTAGAGCATGGACTGCAGATTAAGAGGGGCCTCCCCTAAATTGGCTTGTCTGCTAAGTCAAATGGTTTTAAATGATCATTTGTTTTTCATTTTTCCATCCTTCCCAATTTGTCTGCCTAGGGGTAAACCTTACCCTCCGCTGGTCTCTGACCAATGGCACGTCGTGGGAGAAGAATGCTGTTCAGATATGGGCCGGGCCAAGTGGCTACTCGTCTATGACATCACTGGGGAGCGACTACCCTGAGGACAGGAAGTACATATTTGTCATATACGAGAAGGGCCACAAGGACTATGACGAGACCATCTCATTTGCCAAGATCCATCTCTATGGAGGACGGTAGAGCTGGGCTGGGGCAGGAGTGTCTTAATGTGGACAGTTGTATCATTCATGTCTTATATTGGCCAATAATGGGCAACATTAGATTTGATATTCTCTCAGGAACTATTTAAATCTGTGGTTTTATTGGCACTATTTACTTAAAATGTCCTGGGTGTTGGAAGTAGGAGAGGTGGAGGAAACGGGGGGGGGGGGGGGGGTGGATGTCCAAGGTTTTTAAAGAAAGAAAAAGCCAAGAAAGTTTAAAGCCCAGTTTCACAGACAAGGATTAAGCCTAGTCCTAAAGTAAGAGGAAAAATGTAATGAAGATCTCCATTGAAAACTGTTTTAGTCTAAAACAAGGGTTAATCCATGTCTGGGAAACTGGGTCTAAAAGTTTAAGCCTCCTGCTTTTTTTCCTCAGAATGGATAGAATGATAAAAATGTATACTTACATTTAATTTGAAGTGTATCACAGTACCATCCCATCTATACAGGTGAATGACTGAAGATTACTGTTGGAATGAAGCTGGGTCAGTCTGCCTTAAGCTAAAAAATACCAGTCCTCTTGCTGAAGCTTGAGTGATGTGATGCACACGGTGCTGGTGTCAACTTCCTGCCCGCTGTGAATGAGGAAGTGTTGGGGGGGAGGAGGGAGGAGGGAATGACGATGAGGATTGACCACATTAGTGTCCCTTCAGACCAGAAAGATAGGAATTGTGTCAGTTAAACTTTGAGCTCTTATTACAGAAACAGTGTAAATTAAATATCACAGAATCAATGCTTTGTTCTGAATGATCTTGCATGCTAATAACTCTCCATTAAGAATGAGTTCACTGACTGCACTTTGATTGAGTTAGTATCAGTTAAATTGCCATATGTTATGGCCCAAATGTTTTCCCAGATTTTTTGAAAAAATCTGTTTATATAATGATGTGAAATTCTAACATTTTTTATGAACTTTTCTGAGAAGTTAGTGTGTTCCTTAATTAACAGTTTAATAAATGCACGCCATTTCAATATTCCATATTTTTATATAGAAATGTAGCCCTTCCCACACAGTTCTTTTCATTATGAAATTAACAATTATGACAAAGGGAGCTATTCATGTATTGTGTCTGGATTCCTTTATGGAAATTGTTCATATTTTGTTTAATAACATTCAGAGGGAAAGGAAACATTGCTTTTAGTTATAGTAACATAAAGAAGCAGACCACATTGAAAGCATCATATTTGTGTCCCAAATTATTTGCTCTGATCAGGTTGTGATTGGTGTATGAATAAACTTTGTGTTTACACACATGTTTTAGTGTTATCTTTATTCATTCAAGTGTCGGTACCTAGATCATAAGTATTGATATGATGCGTAAACAATGCGTTACATAAAAAAAACAGTGCGTGATTTAAAGATAAACTATTGGGAGAAGAAAATCTGAATATTTGGGCTGATTGGACCAAAATCGGAATCGGAACTCCTTATTATAATTCTGCTCCGCCTTCTTTGCGTGCCCTCCACCCCCCTCTGCACTGCCGTCGCTAGTAGCCGTTGACGGCTCTTGTAGTGACGGATCAAGCCCTCTGTAATATTTTTCTTTTTCCTTTTTCATTTGTTTTTTGGAAAAAGAAAAGGAGTACAAGTAAGCCGATTTACACACATTAGTCTACAGCATTCTCTACCTAAATTTACATCATAATTATATTCTAGTTTGGGCTGCCTAGCCGACGAACTAGCAACTCGTAGCTAGTAGTACCTAACCTGCTAGTAGGGCATTGCTAGTAGTAGCTAAGTAGCTCGCTGACCCAGCGTGAGCTGTAGCTAGCCAGAAAGCTAACGTGAGTGCTAAACTAATATATAATTCTGCGATACAACCTCGAGACAAGTCGGGACGAGACCAGGTTAGTAGCTACCAATATTTTGCATTTTTATGTAACGTTAAGCAAAATGCATAATTTGGCCACGGTTGGACATCAACTTATAGCTAGCTTGGAGGTTAGCTAACGTTAGCCTTAACATACGTGTTCTAGTGCACGGCTCGCTAGTGTTAGCAAATTGTATTAATAGTTAGCTAAGCAGTGAACATTAGGGTATGTTCTGGTTAGCTATATATCAATGCACGCCAAAAGGCTTGTTGCTAACATATGAATTTGGCTTGCATTACATCGAAGCGATAGTTACATTTACATTAGTTATCATAAGTCGGTGAAAATTGTGAATTTCACATGTCAGACGTTGAGCGTCTTTAGCTACCGTTCAAGCTAAGCTAGCCGGTTTGTTCTAGCTTCGAATTCGGACAGGCCTACCAACCACACCGCCATTTTGTTTTGTTCTTTCCATATAATTCCTTTCTAAATTACACTGTTCTTGTTCATTTTGTTCCACAATTACCAACTGAGTATACACCTGCTCAATTCAAATTAAAATGTAACTATACACAGTGATTCGATAAGAAATGTGTAGCGTCTAATATCATCATTGCATGATATTGGAAACGCATTATGAAACAACGCAGTGAGTCCCCCTCCCAACGTGAATATGGAGGCCGTCTTAGCTAGCTAGTTGAGCTAGCCGTCTAACTGATGCCGATGCAAAGTCGATGATGGGTAATCACAGTAGTTATATTGTGACACCGAAACACGTGTGTGTGGTATGTTTAACTGATGTAGTGGTACAACGCCGGTAACCATAGTGATCTGGTGCGATGCAATGTTTACTGTATGGCCATGAAGTTCTCTTGTAGTAAGCTAGCCACAAGGCCCTAATGATGGTGTATTGCACTGATGGCTTGTTACTAGCTGTCCTTGTTAATCCCTAAACAACACGTAGCGTAGCTGCTGTAGTTGGCCAGCCACACCACGGCCTAATGATCTAATCTCTTATGATATTGAGAACTGCTACTGGTCAGTTATTGTAGGGAATAGTGACTCAAACTCATTTGTTCTTACTGATGTTTATGTAATCACCTATTTTACATCCTCTCTACTGTGGTTCAAAATGATGTCTTGTTCCTTTGTTGCTTAGACAGGTTAGACAAGGTTTAAAGCTACCAAACATTGCTGTTGTCTACCAAAGGGTATAGGCTACCACATGTAAACAGGCCTGATATCATTGTTGATTAAGATAATTACTTGACAGTCATCTCAATAGTTGGCTGCCATATTTTTGTGACAACAGTGAGAATGAATTTGGGCAAATATTTTTTTTATTTCTTCAGCTCCTGGGAAATATGGATAGATAGATACATAAGTACTTCATTCATCCTCCTGGGAAAATTGTGTGCTACCCATTGTCATGCTAGCGAAAATTGATCACCATCATAATGAAAATGAGTAATTTATCACAAACTGAATTACAAAGAGAAGGCATTTAAATGTGTGTGTATGGAGGGAGGAGGAGGGGGGTCGTCATCTCTTGTAATAACAGTTGACAGGGTTTTGCTAAGCAGTGCAGCGGGCCTTAAGGCCAGCCAAATCTTTATGAATTAGACAGATGTCAGTGAATTTTATTGGTGAGCAGTAAAACAAGATCCACACTGGTGTTGCCATGGTGGCACTCCCTTTCAAGGCAGACATGGAGGAAAATCATTTATAATGTATCTCCATGGCAACCGTGGTTCTTTGCCTTTTCTATAAGTACAGTATTTCCTGCTGGAAGTGTTGGCTCTCTGATGGATCTCTGATGTAGGCCTAGCAGCAGCCATGCATCCAGTCAGAACACTGGGCCTCCTCCAGGGGATTCACATTGAGAACAGAGTCAACTTGCACTAACGTACACTGTCGGGCTGGCGCACAGCAAATGCAAAGTTACAGACTGGCAGAGTGAGAATCCTGTCGCTGTGTAGAACCCTTTGTCAACTCAACACCACTATTTAGTTGACTCTCACTTTCACCGTACGTCTGGTATCGGATGTCTAATGTCTCTTTCTCTCACTGCTTCTTCTCGGGTCTCCTCAGTCTCAGGGCTCACCATACTCAATGAGCGGACAGCGCAATGTCAGAGCGCTCTGGGCAAACTGCAAAGGGGAAGGATGGCAAAACCAAGTATGCATCTCTCAACCTGTTTGAAACCTACAAAGGAAAGAGCCTTGAAGCACAAAAGCCTGTTGGTGAGTATCTCTTAGTGTTGATGGAAAGCTGGAATGATGAAGCTAATTGCAATTTCATTTGTTTTGAAGGTTTTTTCTCAGTGTTTGTCTCAGTGATTTGAATGTATGGATTCATTCTATTATATATCTTTTGTATTTGCAGACATGGTGTCGAATAACGACAGTAGATAATAACTCTGTATTTTTAAAGGGTTCAATTCCATAGGCCATAGTTTAAGTAGTTGAGTTGAGATTCCCATACTAGTGAGTAACATGGAGAACCTCAATTGTACTGAACAACCACATTGGTAGCTTTTGCATTGCACTGATTATCTTTATTTCCCCCGCAAG
Organism: Hypomesus transpacificus; assembly: GCF_021917145.1. Taxonomy (NCBI): domain Eukaryota; kingdom Metazoa; phylum Chordata; class Actinopteri; order Osmeriformes; family Osmeridae; genus Hypomesus; species Hypomesus transpacificus. Next base: position 5,104,625 of record NC_061063.1, read on the forward strand.
ATTAATGCACATAAAGGATACGCGTCAGTACATTTGAGTTTGCAGACCTAGGCTCAAATGACAGAGAGCCATAGAGGCCATAGGCTTATATCAAGAGTGGACAACACAAAGGCTGGCTGGCTAGTTGGCCCTGGCCTCGGCCTGACACAGAGGTCTGCTTGTAATAGCAGTTTGACTGGCGCAAGATCTCACCCTCCATGTTTAATTCAGCAGCTCCCCACCATGTCTAAGCAGCAGCCCCTGTTTCCAAACTGCACCCAACCCACACACACACAGCAGTAGCACCCAGCTCTTGTGTGGTTTAGGTCTCTCAGACCATAGGAACAAATGAGGGATTGATATTCAACACAGATAGGCCTACACTGTTCAGACCGCCACCCAAACACTCTACCCTATGAGTCAAGCAGCATCCTCCATTAGAGTAGAGCAAGACATTTCCTCACAGTGTTATTTTAGTCTGGGGAAACCTCTCAGATACGTATTCAAAGGAAACGGTGGATATGAGGGTGTCTTTGGGCTATTCTCTTCCAATTGTATGGAGTTGTTGAGGCATCTCATTGTGTAGGGTAGCAGCCTGTTAGCGAGCACTGCTGTGGCTGGCATGCCCCTCCTCTCTGTTCTGTCCCCCCCCCCCACCCCCAGGGTGTCAAGTTACACTGGGCTCCCTGCTAATGACTTCCCCTCCGGTCTCTTTCTCTACCCCACCCCCTGCTTTCCCCCCGCTCTCTCTATCTCTCTCCTCCTTCCTTTCTATCTCGATCTTTCCCTTTATCTCCGTGTTGTGTCTCTGCCCTCCCTTTTCTACCCCTTCCTCGCTCTCCACACCAGTTCCCCCCCGCCATGGCCTGCAGTCTCTTGGTAAAGTTGCCTCCGCGCGGCGCATGCCCCCCCCTGCCAACCTGCCCAGTCTGAAGGCGGAGAACAAAGGCAACGACCCCAACGTCTCCCTCGTTCCCAGAGACGGCACAGGATGGGCAAGCAAGCAGGAACCAGCAGACCCAAAGAGGTGAGGCCCTGCACTGCCCTCCAACAAACAGCACCGCAGTGTCCAGTCAGCTAAAATGTCTTCGCAAAGCAAGGAGTCTATGTACAGAAGCGTCCGTTTTAATGTAAAATGTGTCGTGCGTCACTCTCGAGAACAATCCCGCCTTCCAGATGTCCTGTTCATTGGAGATGTGGCAGCTAAGGTGTGATAGAGAGAAGGAACACGTTTCAGCTCAGTAATTAGCCAGGTGTCAGAATGACTGGGATGTCTGTCACCAGCCCATCTGTTGTGGTCCTCTCTCCTGATCTCACTCTCTCCTGATCTCACTGTCCCTCCTGATCTCTCTCTCTCCTGGTCTCTCTCTCTCCGGATCTCTCTCTCTCCTGATATCACTCTCTCTCCGGATCTCTGTCTCTCCTGGTCTCTCTCTCTCCGGATCTCTCTCTCTCCGGATCTCTCTCTCCTGATCTCTCTCTCTCTCCGGATCTCTCTCCTGATCTCTCTCTCTCTCCGGATCTCTCTCTCCTGATCTCTCTCTCTCTCCCTCCGGATCTCTCTCTCCTGATCACTCTCTCTCCTGATCTCTCTCTCTCCTGATCATTTTCTCTCCTGATTACCCTCTCTATCCTGAGTTCTCTCTCTCTCCTGAGCTGTCTCTCTCCTGATCTCTCTCTCCTGATCTCTCTCTCTTCTGATCTCTCTCTTTCCTGATCATTCTATCTCTCTCCTGATCTCTCTCTCCTGATCTCCCTCTCTCCTGATCACTCTCTCTCCTCAGCTTTCTCTCCTGATCTCTCTCTCCTGATCATTCTATCTCTCTCCTGATCTCTCTCCCCTGATCATTCTATCTCTCTCCTGATCTCTCTCCCCTGATCATTCTATCTCTCTCCTGATCTCTCTCCCCTGATCATTCTATCTCTCTCCTGATCACTCTCTCCTGATCTCTCTCCTCAGTACCGATGTATTGTCAGCACCGCAGCCGGAGTCGCAGCAGCCTGTGGTTTCACAGACGCTTGCAGAACCGACTCGCCCGAGAACCCCCCCAGCTCCAGAGGTACCAATGCTGCTGTGCACGCACGCATACACACACACACACACACTCACCGTAGGCGCATCTATTTTAACTTGTATAGATGGCAGAGCTATGTACCACAATCCTCCATATCCTATCCCATCTGATGGTTTTCTCCTTGTCGTTCTGTGTGTCCTTCTCAGGCTCCGGCCCCGGCTTCAGCCCAGGCCGCAGGGGCAAAGTCCTGGGCTCAGGCCAATGTTACACTTGGAGCACAAGGAGATGGTGAGTGGTGTCTCTCTTCCTTCCCTTACTGTGTGTGTGTGTCTCTCTCTCCGTGGCCATGTCTTAACAGCAGAGTGACCTGCCACATTGCCGTCTGGCGATAGCAGACCTTAAACCAGACCTGCACATGACGCCCCGCTAACCTCCTCCCTCTGTTCCCTGGGCTCAGGTGGAAAGGGATCAAACCAACAGTCGCCATTCTCTCGCGAGGAATTTCCCACCCTGCAGGCGGCTGGCGACCAGGACAGGGTTGGCAGAGAACAGGGCACTGCAGATCAGTGGTATGGGCCCGGACCAAGCCTCCGCCCCCCGAGTGAGTAACCGTCATCGTAATCCCATTCAGAATGTAGACCTAGGGTACATTCATCAGGGCATCCTTGGCTAACGAGGCAGAAAGGGTTTTTTTGTGTCTTATGTTGTCAAACAGCACATACCTCACATGGTTACTGACCTCTTTCTTCCTCTTTCGTTACCCACATCTCCCCCCCCCCTCTCCTCAGACGTTACAAGCTGGCGGGACGGTGGGGGCCGCGCCCTGGCGCCCGCCCTGGCGGGGGAGGGAGTAGCGGAGGGTGGTGCTGGAGGGGCCTTGGTGATGGAGGGGGCAGCGGTCGGAGGGGTCGGCCAAGGTCCGCCTTCTCTCCAGCAGCAGCAGCAGAATCCCTCGTCCCACGTGCCACCTAGGAACCCGCCCACTGGCAGCCCCTCCCTGCCCCTGCCTCAGCCGGCGGTGGGTCCCGGCTTCCCTGCCTACCGAGGGATCATGCCCCCCTTCGTAAGTGTGTCCGCCTCGCCCCGCTTCCACCCGCGCTCCACCTCAGCTCGTACATCTGTTCTCAAACGTCGACGAGAGTTTTAGAGAAAGCCACCTGTAATGCACGGTGATGCTTTTCATATCTGGAGGCGTTGGCTAGAAGGAAACATCTGAGTCATCTCAGTATGAGGAAAGTCCTCCACTGTGTAATACTGCACCACATCTGTATGATATGACACCTGGGACACACAAGTGGGCCGGCAACTGTCAGGCGAAGTATTGATGCACAGACTTACAGGACTTTGACATATTTTAGGATGATAAAAAAGGAAAAGAACAAAACAATGGGTTAGGGTCAGTCAATGTTTTTTGTAAAGTAGTTTGAGTCGTTCCCCTGTGTGAGAGGAGAGAGCAGCAGCGTTGCTGGGTGACACACCCGTCTGCTACAGCCTTTCACTCACTGCTCTGCTCCCTGCCTACACTGCTCTACACAGCCTGACCCTGACTGCTCCTGAGCTTGTCGCTAACGAACCCTGTGTTCCTTTCTCCCTTTCTCAGATGTACCCTCCCTACCTGCCCTTCCCGCCTCCCTACGGCCCCCAGGGGCCCTACAGGTTCCCCCCACCAGGAGAGACAGCCCCCAGGTGAACAGAGCCCCCCCCCCCCCCCTCTTTACACTCACATTTATACATTTGTAAAAAAAAATAATAATAATAATGACACCAGGTGAAGGCTTTTAACTGAACGCACAGGGCCATTATGTAGAACAGCCTAACTTACCATATTTGCCATCCTCCTGTCCCCCTCCAGGTTCGCTCGTTCCCAGGGCGGCCCAGACGGGAGGCCCCAGGGTGGGCCGCGTGGCGGGGGAGAGGTGGTGAAGCGTCCCTCCATCCTGAAGCAGGACGACCTGAAGGAGCTGGACGAGCTGGACCATGATGGAGACGAGGGCTGGGCAGGTGGGTCACCTCCTGGGTCACCTCCTGGGATCTGGGCTTTAGCTCAGCTGTTGTTGCACGTGATGAGCTCACGTCAACATGGATGAGTCCAAAAGTCGAAAGGGCCTTCACTTTATGGTTCTATATCATATAAGGGAAAGCTAAACGGATGCCAAAAAAGTTACAGCTTACATATAGAAACCCTCCTATCCTCTTGTCGTTGAGATGCTGTCAGATAACCCCATCTATTTTTGCTGAGAGGGAGGTTGATTAAAGTTTATCTCTGTTAATCGTGCTGGTGCTGTTTTAGTGCTGCTGCGCCTGAATGATTCAGTAGATGATGGATGTAGAGGAGAGTGAGAGTGATGTTTGCCAACAAGCGCCTCCTGTATGCAGCCTAGCTATCAGATTTCCTGCTGCCAAGCCAAAGAGCTTCCACTGCGTCGTCTACATGCAGCTCTGGGGGAGGGGGAGGGGAAGAGGGGGGGGAGGGGACAAGGATCAGGGTTGTTACAGTGGAAGGGGGGGAGGGAAGAGATGAAGAGCATGCATTGTTTAATGTCCTTCTGGTGCCGCCTGCGTTGCGTGAGCGTGTCGCCATGGTACGAGGGCGCGTTGTGCTGGCTTGTGGCGTAACGCGCCCCGACTCTCGTCCCGTCCACAGGCGCTCACGAGGAGATCGACTACTCGGCCAAGCTGAAATTCAGCGACGACGAAGGGGAGGACGAAGGGGACGAGGAGAGGAGCGAGAGCAAGAACGGAGCGCGGTAAGGAGGCGGAGCCTGGTCAGAGAGGCATGTTGGGACGTGTGCTGGTGAAGAATGACTAATCTGCTAATGGCTGTTATATTGACATGTGCTCCTCCTCCTTCCTGTCCTCACCCACAGGGACCAGCAGAGGCCCCAGGACGGCCCTGCCCCAGGCTCCCGCTCTCGAGCCTCCGACAGCGGGGGGGACAGTCGCCGCACCCCTCCCACCACCGACGGCCCCCCGCCCCCCTCCAGCAAGCCAGGATGGGCCGAGGAGGGCAGCGGCTGGGGGGGCCAGGGAAGTGCCCCCACCTCTTACCAGGTACACCCCTCCACTGACACGGGGCCTTTTTTCAGAGGCAGCTTAAACGCGCTCAGGAAAGATGGAACACTCGATAGGGTAAAAAAAACAACAACAAACAAAAAAACGCTATCAAGTCAGGGTGAGGAGAGGAGAAGCGGGGGTAGTAATGAGGCCTGTGTGGTGTGAAAACTGCATGTTTAGCCTGGCTAACTGCTGTGTGCCTGCCTGTATACAGGGACGTAGGCTTGGGCTGGGTGGCCCCCGGGAGCAGCCCTCCCCCCCACCAGGGCCTCTCCTCGGACAGGGGCCCTACTCCTACTACCGACAGGTATCTGGGGGCCAGGGCCTGGTAGACATGCACCCATCCATACCATACGGTGTTCATTCGTGATGCATTCCTCTCATGACATGACCGTCCGTTGCTTTACGTTTCTCTCGTTGCCCACTCGCTGTTGTCTCAGTCGTCGTCACACAAAGAGAGGGATTGATGCTAGTGCAGCTCGGTGTTTCCGTGTTGCCTTTCCTGACGTGTGCGTGTGTCTCAGGACCGCCCTCATAACCAGGCTGGCCCAGTCGCAGGCTCCGGCCCTGCCGCCCTGCCCGCAGGGAAGTCGGCCCCTCCCCAGCAACAAGCCCCGCCCCAGGCAGGAGGCCCCACCCCTCCTCCCCAGGCGGGCCTGCTGGCCCCGCCCCCGGGCGAAGACGAGGACGAGACGTGGCGCCAGAGGAGGAAGCAGTCCTCCACGGAGATCTCCGCCGCCGTGGAGCGAGCCCGCCGCCGCCGGGAGGAGGAGGAGCGCCGGATGGAGGAGGAGAGGCGCGCGGCCTGCGCCGAGAAGCTCAAGAGGCTGGACGAGAAGCAGCACCTGGGGGGCAGCAGCAAGCCCCCCAGCCTGGACGGCAGCTCCACCGTGGCCACGGCGGGCAGCCCCAGCCCCTCCCTGTCGGCCTCCTCCCCCAACATCAGCCAGCCGCCGTCCCCCTGCGTGGACCCTGAGGAGCCCCCCTTGCTGTCCGTCCAGCCCGGAGCAGGGCCCGGCGGGGACAGACAGAGGGCCAGCAGCAACAGCAGCTATGACTCCAACACTGGTGAGCCCTGAGTGCAGAGTGCACCCCGCCACCGACCTCACACCCCTCCACACTGCCCATGTGATCTTTTCCGTTGTTTGACAACCCCCCTTGTATTTGAGCGTCGCTATTAACTACCATTGTCCTGCTCCGCCTCTTCCAGACACCCAGCCGTGTCCCCAGCCCCCAGTGCCCCAGCAACAGCAGCCCCTGCTGGAGGCCCCTGTCGCCGGGGAGGGCAAGGACGAAGCCCCGGGTGGCACTCACCCACGCGGCGGAGGAGGAGGAGGAGGAGTGGACCCAGTGAAGGTGGAGAGTATTGGGGGAGGAGCTGGTCGCCAAGCCAGCGGGCTTCCTGCCCAGGGCTACTCCAAGTACCAGAAGTCCTTGCCCCCTCGCTTCCAGAGGCAGCAGCAGGTGAGGAGGAAGTTCTCATTCCAGCTGGTTGCTTGGCAGTTCAGCTGTCTTCTTCTGGTCATTTCACACCCACCTCCTTTCCCTTCGTTGGCCTCACTGAGTCATTGTGAGCACAGCTTGGTGTTTTTTTTTTTAGATGTCTAAGCGGCCTTGTTTGGGATATTTTCCCCTCTGATTGAGCGTGTTGTCGTTCTTCAGAGCCCTCCGTTCATACTCTGTCCCAGACTGGAATGGCTTCATGCTCTGATCAATAATGACAAATCAATGTTTTACCAGAATAGTCCCCACACAACCGCACTGCATTGCAGGCTTGGTGGTATTTGTGTGATTTACAGAAGGGGTTATCTCCAAATGTATTTGTTCCACACTCAATAAAAATAATCGTCCTCAGAGATATTGTGGAATTATACACCTGCAGCATTTGTTCGTTACTTTGGAAAGAAGCGTCTGCTAAATGAATAGTAATGTGATGTGTGTGTGTGTGTGTGTGCGCAGGAGCAGCTCCTGAAACAGCAGCAGCAGTGGCAGCAGCAGCAGCAGCACAGCCAGGTGAGCCAACAGGGCCCGCTGCCTCCGCAGCCCCCGGCCCCCCAGGGGCCCTCCCCAGGCTCCACGCCCCAGCCCTGCCCCAAGCAGTCCCCCCTCTACCAGCCAGGCTCCATGGGGCGCCCCCCACCGCTGGCCATGAACTTCGACCCCCGCTGGATGATGATGCCCTACATGGACCCCCGTATGATGCAGGGCCGCCCCCCACCCATGGACTACTACTCCACCAACATGCACCCCTCAGGTGGGTCTACTGGGGGCATTTCTGTGGCCAACTTACACCACCAGGAAGCTCGTTAAATAGGCCTTACTGATAACAAGACAATTGCTGACAGTGTGTACCTGTTGTCCTAGCATTGTAACCTGTCTCTGCGTCGCAGGTCTGATGGGGCGGGAGAGGTCTGATTCAGGAGGCTCTGGTTCAGATCCCTTCGACAGGCAGCAGCACCCTGGACACCCGCACAGAGGGACTCCCCCCATGGACCCGAAGCTGGCCTGGGGTCCAGAGGCGTTCCCTGGGGGGGTGGAGGGGCGTGGACTCAGCTCCCCCCTCAGGCAGAAGCAGGAGGATGAAGACATGAGCAAGGGGCCCAGGTATGGATCTGTCAGCTGTCATTCTGTGTTTGTTTGTTTATATATATATTATTTTATTTTTTTTTCTTCATACAGTGCAATATAAATAATGTTTTGTGTGGTTTTATAATTGGAATCCACGTCACGGTTTCCCTCCAACTCTCTCCTGTCCCCCTCACTAGGAGTGACACCCCTCCGGTGCGCATGCGAGAAGGAGGCCCAGGGCCCATCCAGCAGCCCAGCTCAGCCTCCGGCTCCTCCAACCAGACCCCACCCCCAGTGGGCAGCCAGGTGGGCGGGCAGGGTGGCAGCCACCACCCCCATCCCCACCAGTCCTTCATGGGTGGCCGGGGCAACTACAGCAACTTTCCTGACAGTGGCACCCGGATGCCCCCCCACCAGCAGCAAAGAGGCAGTGGGGGGGGCTTCAGCCACCAGGACGAGGGCCCCCCCAGGGGAGGTCAGCAGGGCCAGATCTGGGGCACCCCCCACTACGACCGCAACGGGCGCGCCGACCTCTCCCCCCTGGAGAGCAACTCCCACCTTCACCACCACCACGGCCACCAACCCCACAACCCCTCCCACTTCCACCTCCAAACACACAAGCCAGAGAACGGCCGCGAGCCCAAGAAGGGCGACCCCTCCCCTCCGCTTCACCAGCCGTCGCTGTCCTCCTCCTGCTCTTCCTCCTCCTCCTCGTCCTCCTCGGCCAAGGAGGACGGCAGCGGCAAGGCGCCCCTGCATCACCTGCCCACCCAGAGGGAGCACGAGACCCACGGCGGAAGTGGGGGCAGCGTGAAGCCGGACAAAACCACCCCCGGGCACGCTCACTCCTCCTCCCAGTCGTCCGCTCCACCCCCCTCCCAGCACCCGCTCCACTCCCAGGCCCAGCCCCAGCAGCAGGGTTCCCTGCAGCAGCAGCACCACCACCCCAAGCCCAGAGAGGGCCAGAGAGGACGGGAGCAGAAGACTGAGACCCAGTGGGGGCCGAGGCCCGGCTCCAGCAACACCCCTGGCGCCTCTTCTCACAGCAGGAGGGCCAACGCTGCAGTGGGTGGGAACGCCCGAGGGGAGGACTCAGCCAATCCCTCGTCCGACCACAAACCTTCCAGCCAGTCGGGGGGCAGCAATGCCAACAAGAGGGCGGGGCCCATTAAGAGGCCCGTGCTGAAGGAGATGAAGAGAGAGGGCGGAGAGGGGGAAGGAGGAGAGAAGCCCAACGCGGGGGGATCTGGGAAGGACAAGGAGCAGGACAGCAGCCAGCCACCGTCGGCTAAGCAGGACGCCTCCTCAGGCCCACAATCCTCTGCTCTGTCTGGGAAAGATGACGCGGCGCAGACCGCCAAGCCACGCAACGGCGGGAAGGACCGGCCCGCAGGAGGCGGAGGACCAGGAAGAGGGCCCAAAGACGGGGACAACCCTGCCCCCTCCTCAGGGTACTCGGGCCCCCCCTCCAGGAGGGAGAGGGAGCGCTCCTTCGAGAGGGGCGGGGCGGCGTCCTACTCCACCAGGGGCAGCCGAGCCAGCCGTGGCCGCGGGGGCGAGTTTTACGGCCGCGGGCGAGGTTACCGCGGGACGTACACGGCCGGCGCGCCTGGCGGGAGCGGCAGCGCCCGAGGCAGGGGCGGCGGCCGTAGCAGCCGGGACTACCGGCCCTCCGTGGGCACTGGCTACCACCAGGAGTTCAAAGGTGAGACTTCGGGGGGGCGGCACGGCCAGGAGCGGTCACAGCCCAACCCGGCGCGCGCCAGGAACCGCAGTGAGACGCGCAGCGAGGGCTCCGAGTACGAAGAGATCCCCAAAAGGAGGAGGCAGAGGGGCTCGGAGACGGGCAGCGAGAGTGCAGCCAGCGACCTCGCCCAGTCTGACAAGGAGGACCGCAAGCCCAGCACCAAGAACGGCTCCGACAGCATCCCCGCTGGCGGCGGCTCCTCCGGCCCAGCCAGGGGCTCCCAGGCCAGGGTGTTCACCCCCAGGGGAGTGCCCTCCAGGAGGGGCCGGGGCGGAGGTGGTGGAGGAGGAGGGATCTACAGGAGCGGGGGAGGGGGAGGAGGTATGGCCGGAGGTCACAGGTCAGGGCCAGGCTCCGCCTCCCAGGGCTGGTCTTCGAAGCCGTCGGCCTCTGTGCGAAAGCAGCAGGCACCATCTCAGCCCTCCGCCCCCAAGGAGCCGGGCCGAGGGAGTAACGGGGACAAGAAGGAGAAGCCAGCTGATGGAAGCCAGGCCCAGAGCCAGGGAGCCAACCCTCCACAGTCCCAGTCCGCCCCTACTGCCCCTGCTCCAGCCCCACAGGGCTCTGCTGAGAACGGGGGCATCGGGACCCAGCAGTCCTCAACCAACTCCACCTCTACTTCCAGCGGCCCCCTTCCTCTTCCTCTGTCGGGCTCAGAGGGGCGTGGCTTTCCTCCCAGGGGCTTTGAGCGCCCGCCTCGTCGCCGGCGCCACGGGCGCTCTCAGCATCAGCAGGATAAGCCACCGCGCTTCCGCCGGCTGAAGGAACGAGAGAACGCCGCTCGCATCAACGGGGGCGTTGGGGTCATTGGTGGAGGGAGACCCTCCTCACCTTCCCAGAATTCTGTTCAGGATACAGACTGTGTCCCCAACACAGCTCCCACAACTGGGAACGCCCAGAACGCTAACCACAACGCCACAACGACTACAAACAACAGCGCCAGTGGCCATCTTGGCAGTGCTAATGTGAGTTTGAACAGCCATCACCACCATCACTACAACCAGGGCAATGCTGGACAGCCTCAATCTCAGCACCACCACAACCATAATCCTGTAGGGGGCGCCAAATCCCCGGACTTCTCCAACCATAACTCGGACCAGGCCAACGAGGAGTGGGAGACGGCCTCCGAGAGCAGCGACTTCACCGAGTTCCGCGAGAGAGAGGCAGGAGGAGGGAAGTCGTACTCCTCTCACCATCACCACCACCCGACAGGCAGAGGAGGGGGGGGGGGTGTGGGCGAACGAGAGATGACGGCGAAAGAGTCTGCGGCAAACAAGAGAAGCTTCTCTAGCCAGCGCCCCGGGATGGAGCGTCAGAACCGCAGGGTGAACACAGGAGGAGGAGGTGGAGGAGGAGGAGGTGGAGGAGGAAGGGGTCCGCGAGGCCCGCCTGGTGGGGGCGGCGGAGGAGGAGGAGGAGGAGCAGGCAACGGAGGAGGCAACCGGGGAGAGAGGCGTGGCAACTGGCCTTCCCCCAAGAACAGGAAGTGATGGAAGATCTGGAAACATTGAGCATCCAACCCAAACCCCAACTTCTTTTTAACGTTTTCTTTATCATCTTTCATCTCTTATCTCATACCCTCCTAACATTAGCACGTTAATGTACTACACCTAGTGAGGGAGACAGTGTACACATTCACGTTAGCCCCCCCCCCCCCCCCCTCATCTGCTGTCTACCGTCCGTTATTGTAAACCCTTTCTTTGCTCCGTTAGCCGCCTCCATTCAGTCACCCCCACCCCTACATCTCACTTCTAGATTCTACAGGCACCAGGGTTTGTTTTGAACCTTTTTTTGGGACTGACAGCATTCGAGAACACATCCATCTACAAGCACAAAATGACATGGACATCCACCAGTCAACGTTTTTGCAGACAGTGTGACATGAAAATTTGTTGGTTGAATTGGCAAACTAAGAGATGGCAGATTTTTATATTTGTGTGTGTGTATACCACGCTTTGGGCTGGGGTGGTATCAGGTGGGCTGTTCTGCAGCAGCTTGCTCCTGTGGCTGGTTAGGAGCGCAGGTTCTTTCAATGAGAACAATTGTACCATACTATATATTTTTCTTTATCTTTTCTTGCAGTTTTTTTTTTCTTTTTTTTCTCATTTGTCTGTTTTGGTTCAGCCTCCTTCCCTTATAAAAAAAGTTAGGGGTGTGTATTTTTTTTTCTTCTGCAACGCAGGTCATTAAAATCCCTTTTTATACAATCTCCCCACCTCCCTCTGAGTTTTTTGCTCCTGACAAGAAGTACATCTGATTACTGTGACAAGATCCTTTTGAAGTACTACTGCTCACTCACACTCATCAATCTCATCTCTATCAATGTCTTTGCTGCTTGTTCAGAAATAGGACCGTGTGATTCTTATTTTCCTTTTTGTTGACTAGACCTCCTCTGCTGAGTCTTTTTGTTGACTAGACCTCCTCTGCTAAGTATTTTTTTGCTTTGGGTCCTGTTATACAAAGTCTCTCTTAGCCTCATCGTAGCATCCTCTCAACCTGCAGCAGGATCCTCACACTGCAAATGGAGAGGTTTTTCCCCCCAAAAGACATGTTTTTCCTCTTGTTCACTTTCAAGTTTGTTGTTTACCCCTTATCAAGACTGAATTGATAGCTTGAATGCTTTATTTTAGAAACCATTGCCTCTTTTGAATACCTTTTCCAACTCCCCCCCCCCCCCCCCCCCCCCCCCCCCAATTGAAGCAAAATAAGTTTGATATGATGTCATGACGAAAGAAGTAAATACAAAAGGTTTGGCTTCACTATTTACTGTTCAGGAGAAATGTTTTTTTTCTTCAGTAGAGAAGTGTCCACTCTAAGCACTCCTATATAGTATAAAGACCTTGTTGGTGTTTGTTTATTTAATGAGCCAAGTTACACACGATGCGGCAGCAGAATCTGCTGCCTGAGTATTGTACTTCTGTTGTACTATTCGATCTGCTCTGCTGTTCCACTACTTGCAGGAATGTTCACTTCTCAGACACATCCACATTGTGCTGTGTGCGTGACTCCTCAGAGAAAGCGGGAAAGGCAAGCTCCACATTGGGGGGGAAGTATTTTCAAAGCGCACATTACTTCAAGATGACTGTTTAAGTGCTGAGTTGACACAAAAGCTCCCTATTGAACTGAATACTGAACTTGGAAGGAGGGGTGGCATAGAGGAGCTGATGCTGCCACCCACCCAACATGAACCATATTTCCAAACATCTGCGAGGAACAAAAGCTATCCAAGAGTATTACAGGAAGTCCTTTTGTATCCAAGGTTGATGCACACGTGTGTTGTCAGACAACTCACGAGATGGCACACTGCTTGATTTGACATAGTAACAGGGCAACATCAGTTGAGCTAGATCAATTTTAAATGTTTTCTTTTTTCATCTGCATACATTTCACTGCTGTAAGTTGGGGTTTGTTTGTTAACCGACGGCCACAGTTTTAAAGACTAGCTTTGGGATGTGAATAGGGCTTTTGATTGAGTATGATCTGTCTGTGTGCTTTTTCTGGTGTCTACAAAAACTCTTGAGGGGTGGAGAGAGGGCAATGTGGATGGCAAACACTCTTGCCTTGTTTGTGCACACTTGGTTTTAACAGATATTAGGATTATTCTACATTTTCTTACATGCATTCAAAAATATTTAAATGTGTTTATCTAAGTGAAGTACACGCAGGGGAACACTTTGTTTTCCATCTCAGTGCATTTACATTTCTAGCATATGCAAAAGTAATTAAATGAAGTGGGTTATTTTCTTTTCCCTAGAACTTCCACTAAGCATGAACACATGTAAGGGTGCAGCCTGCCTTGCCTGCAATACATTGGGAGCCATACACCTGACACAGGCTCTGAAAAGCCCTCCATTTTTTTCTGAACTTCTCAATAGTGGTGTGCTCTCATATTATATGTACCCATGTTTAATGAAAAAAAGTGTATTCCTGAAATATTCAAAGATTGTACTATATTTCCAGCCTTACCAAGGTACCTGGAGTGGTTCAAGCTGATTAGCATTTATGGTTTATTAATGGAACCGTAATATACACACATGTATGTATATTGGTATGTATCTAAGTTTTGTCTACCCCAACTTACATTCCCACCAACAAATGTTGCCATTTTTTAAGTTCAAGGGAGCAATGTACAAGCAGAGAAGTGTCTTATTATAATAAAATTATACAGAGGAAAAAAAAGTTAAATAAACTTCTTTTGTTTTAATGGAGATATCTCTTATGTCTGAATTTATGATAAAAAAAAATATATATATATATAGTTGAAGCAAAGTTTGTTTAATTTTACTCACTGACGCATAGCCCAGGCACAAAGCCGTTGAAGTGGCATTGGTAGCTTATCATACAAACTACAAAACCCATAACTCCCTTTCCTACGTCTACTGTAGTTTGTCTCTGAATTTGAACGTCATCACTTTACTAGTTCGCTAACTGGCTGCTAGCAGCGAAACGCCTATCTGCAGAGTAATCGTAGAGGGACTTTGTCAATTTCGTTTACGATTTGGCTACCTATAACTTAACACATTTGAATTTTTATATTTTATTGGATTGTTAAACGTTTAGAAGGGGGTAAGCTGTTTAATTCACTCGTGCTTGTGTATCTAGATGAGGAAACTCATGCCGACAACAAAATAGATCAAATTTCATGCGGCCTAGTTCAACGATGCGCCATATTGAATTTCACATCGGGGCTTAGCAGCGTTAGCTTAGCTAAAGGTATTCTATGTGCATTTAGATTCATGCTTTAAAAAAAGTATTATATCAACCCTTTTGCGTTGCAATGGGTTTGTAAGGTTGTTAGAGGGTAATAACTACGACGTTATTTGTCATTTGAAAGACATTCTGTTGGCAGTTCTTATCATTTTGCAAACGTTAGCTTGCCTACTACTGTACTGTTAGCTTAGTTCTTTGCTAGCTTTCAGAATATGTCAAGCTTGCTGCCGGCATGAGACAATCAATAGGTTAACTTTCACTAGATGTAAGTGAAATTAAATTATGGCATTAGCTACCCAATCCAGACACGAAATGCTACAGATTAAATTGTACCAGTGTACTTGTTAAAATATAACTCATCGACTTGTCTCGCGTTCGTCCCGCAGTGTTTCGAGATGAGTAGCTCCGAGGAAGTGTCATGGATCTCCTGGTTCTGTGGATTAAGGGGAAACGAGTTTTTTTGTGAGGTATGTCATAGAAAACTGGACAACGCATTTACCATGCCTTTCTCTCCACTCCACGACCTTAGCCAGGGACAGCCAAAAATGTTGAGGGCTTTGTCTCTTGTGCCCTCGATTGGAAATTAGTGATGCAAACACTCCTCAGAAACAGCTCCTTTCTGGTTAATGTACGTACTATAGCTCTGAAACAGCAGGGATCTTACCTTTACTTCCGTGACAGGTGGACGAAGACTACATTCAAGATAAGTTCAACCTGACTGGACTTAATGAGCAGGTTCCTCACTACCGCCAGGCCCTGGACATGATCCTGGACTTGGAGCCAGGTCAGTGGCCACACCAAGCATTATACTGCTTTAGTGTTTGTATACTACTATAACTGACTATAGCACACTTAAGGAAGGAATACCTTTTTGAGTACCTTGTAGTATAAATCCATGAAACGCAATGTCGATGTATTCATGCATCCCACAGTATGTGAAAGATATTTGTTCTGTTAGTTGTGTTTATTCATATTAAGTTGCCAGACCTTTCCTCTCTCCCTCGATCTGTCCTTTGCCTCTCACAGACGAGGAGTTGGAGGACAACCCAAACCAAAGTGACTTGATTGAGCAGGCAGCTGAGATGCTGTACGGTCTGATCCACGCCCGCTACATCCTCACCAACAGAGGCATTGCTCAGATGGTCAGATTTTTGCTTGACAACATTCCCTATTAATTTCATAACCCGTACCGGAAATGTGAATTTAAGTGGAATCTCACTCTTTCAGCTGGAGAAGTACCAACAGGGGGACTTTGGCTATTGCCCACGTGTGTATTGTGAGAACCAGCCCATGCTGCCCATAGGTGTGTATTACTAGTGGTGTGTGGTGCACTTTGGTGGCTTTACTTTGACTTAATGCACATGTTTATAGCCAGCTCATTTTCATTGTTTATTCAAAACATTATGCAAATGACAAAGTAATAAGGTTTTATGCAAGTCTGACCCTGTAGTGTTTGACTTTCATCTTCCTGTTATTCAAATAAAAGGAGAAACTGGTGTTCTATTACAATCCTATCGTCATCCTCACTTTCCAGGCCTGTCAGACATTCCAGGGGAGGCTATGGTAAAGCTGTACTGTCCTAAGTGCATGGATGTGTACACTCCCAAGTCTTCCAGGCACCACCACACAGACGGAGCCTACTTTGGCACCGGCTTCCCCCACATGCTGTTTATGGTGCATCCTGAGTACCGCCCCAAGAGGCCCGCCAACCAGTTTGTGCCCAGGTACGGTGCTGCCATCTTAAACACAGACGGCGCTCTTAGACAGCTCTTATTAAGAGACACTACTTGTTCCTAAATTGCTCCTAAAATTGAGATTAATGTAACATTAACCTTTTAGTATGTGAATACATGAGAACCCCCACGTCATTTTTATTTGGATCTCCTCGGTAGACGATCTGTTCACCTTTCATCCTTCTCCTATTGACTGAATGACTTCTCTGATATCTGCTTTAGGTTGTACGGATTCAAGATCCACCCCATGGCCTACCAGTTGCAGCTGCAGGCTGCCTCCAGCTTCAAGAGTCCAGTCAAGGCCATCCGCTGAAGCCAAGAGAGGAGGGGAATGGGGAGAGAGAGGGTTGGGGGGATAAAAAGGAGAGGAGGGGTCATCTTAACGTAGCTCCACATGGATGCCCCTCCTCCTCAATCAGAAGACTGTATTATTTTGGTTTAGATTAGGACGTTTGAGAACAATGTTTATAAGAGTTCAGTGTGAGCAAAGCGGGACGCACAGCTGTTATTTCTCGCACTAACACACACACACACACACACACACACTAGTACGTACATAAGAACTCCATGCATCTACCTTACCAAACTCAACAGTGCCAAAAACAGGAAGAGGCGATATAGAGGAAGTATATTTGATGATTGGCTTTTGCACTGCTGCTAGTCTCTGTCCATTCTGGGCCACATTAGCCAGCCAGACCAGCCAATTTCTCCACCCTCCTTTCTGAGTTGTACTGATGTCCTGTCTTTGGCACAGTTTGGTAAAGGGTCATGGTAAGGCTTCACCACTGGTTGATAAACTTCCTTTGTCCCCTTCCCTATGCCCAAACACTGGCTGGCATGTACACAGGCAACCTGCTTGGTGTTGATGATTGTGATGAGCATCACCACAGTGATCATCACACTACTGGTGCAGACTAGACTTTTTCCAGACATTCACAAGGTGTTTTGTTCTTGTGTGACATTCAGGCTTGTTTTTTTGTTTTGTTTTTTTGTATCAGCTATTTACATCAAAAATGAAAATCTAATTGACAGAAATTCAACATGTCTTTACAGGGCTGTGAAATTGTACCAGTTAGACAAAGCATGATTGGAACTGATAAATGAACTTTTTTGTTTGTTTAGCTCAGTAGCAACTCCTGCTGTGTGTGTCAGCTAGTGTTAACATCATCCTTCAAATACAGCTGTCAGCCCTGGGAGAATGTACCATGTTCTAATGGCTGATGCTACAAGAACAGAACACTTTGTTCTCCATAACTGCACTGATTTTAACAGTGTCCCTCCACATTTTAGGATTATTTATGTGAAGACTTAGATGACAGAAAGTCAGCTTCTGGATTGGTGGGAACTTTTTGTTTGTGACACAGCAGGGGTCCGTCCCCTAGATGTGTCCCCCAGCTGTACTTATGTGTCTGCAAAAGTTGAACGCTTGAGATATTTTGATTTTCAGTAAACTTAACAGGATTCTTCAAGAGTATAATTGCTGTTTGTCTGGGTATATTCGCAACTGTGGCAGTGTCACCAGAATTCAGAATTCTCAATAAATATTTTCTTTTCATAGATTTGTGTTGATCTGATTATGTTCACTTGTTTCGTTTGCCATATGGTCTGTCTCTTCGTCACACCACAGAACCAGAAAGATGTCCGTTGCTCCAAAGATGCCTGATTGGTGTCCATTTATGCCATTCAGAAAAAAAAGGTATACCGTATATGGAAAAGATTAGAATATTCGACGCCATCTTTCAGAAATGTACTCAAATACTGCTGTTCTGCCTCATGGCCACATAGTGTCAGTGGAGAGCTTAAAGCCATAAAAGTAAAAAATACTTTACTTCAGCAACAAGCTAGATATGGTACCTGAAATGTGTTGTTGTTTTTTTGCTATTGAGACTAGACTAGGCTATGAAGGTTCAAATTCCCCCTTTACACCACTCTGCTTCAACACACACATCAGGCTACAAGGAACCATAGCTGTGTTCAGTGGCTCCTTACTGAAAATGGTAAAGTTTACTAACTTGTTTTTCCAGTTATTTTCCACATTCTCTATTGTTCCTCAAATCTATTGAGCTCGCTTCCAGTACTTCCTTTATTTCTCAAAGAAATAGACCAGGCTCAGAGCAAACTACCTTTGTTTGTTGTGAAATGTATATTATACTAAACTCACAAACACCACGAAGGACATGTGCTGTTTGCTAAGTTATGGTATCCTCATTCCAAATTCACAGACTGGGAACTTCCATGAAGCACATCAACTCAAGAAAAGCACAATGAAAGAAGTATGACATACACTGTCACAGTTGTTTTATAACACTGACATTTATCATACTTCCAGTAGATGAAGTTAGAACAACAACAGAGCCAAAAGTACAACTGCAATGATACTCTGAAAAGACTGTGACCATCTATTTCTTAAGAAAAAATGCTTGGGGTTTTCTTCAGTATTTAAATATTTGCCCTATCAACAACAGGTTGCAACAGAGATCAAGCCAAATGTATGGACATGAAAAGAACCAGACAGTCATTCTCTGGTCGAAAGTATTGTCTGGGAACTCAAAACACGAAAGACAGATGAAACTGCAGTGTCCTAAAGGTGAGGAAGCCGGGTAACATGATCTGTTAGGACAGAACAAACGGTTAAGAGATGTGGGGTAAACCATGAAGCTACTTAGGAAAATAACCAGTTTTCTGGAGGGGGAGAGAGGAGTCAATGGCAGTGTTGTTCAGGGTGTGGCCACAGTGGCATTCCATGTGATACTGCCAAATGGCCCACAGAATAGATATTGTACACTAAATATGCCCTATTTGAACATTTAAACACGTTCAAAGAATGACATCATGCTATATACATTTATCATGTGATAAAGAGAAAAGTCAACCCCCCCCCGCCTTTTGTTTTCATGTCCATAATTATAGTTGTTATGTAATGAAAAAAAACCTCACATATCCTTGTTCTAAATTCAACTTGTTTTTCAAGGGAGCAGTAACCATATTACTTTCCATAGAGTACAAGAGGAGAGGCAGGGAGGAGCTAGTGGGTGAGGAGTCTTTTCTGTCTCATAACTTCAAGCCCCAACATTAAGACTAGATTATGTTCCTCCTTTAATCCCTCACTCCCCCTCCCTTGAAACATCTCTTCCACAATCGGATCCCTGGTCTCCCAGGAAAACTCAAGTTTGCTCTTAGTCTCCCATTAACAAATACTCGAAAATTGTGTTTGTGCAGAAGTGGTTGAAGTGTGTACTCTCTGGGCGATGCCCTCTTAAACAATCTTTGAGATAATATGTGACTTTGGATATGGAATTGTTTTTTCACTGAATAGTTTTATTTAAATAATGTGAAAGTACACTATGTGTTTTTGCGGTTGAGTGTCTATATGTATATGGAAATGAATAGAAGGGTGGTTGTACACTTCTATACTATGGAAAACCCTAATGCCATACAGTGAGTAAGGGACAGTAAGTGTCTGACTGTCCTAGTCTTAATTACAGAATGCATGTTACTCATAGTCATGTGAAATTTTATCAGCCACACCCCTAGGAGCAGCAAACAACATCGTTCTCTTGGCTACACACCACACTCAACAACCCAACCATTCCAGCCGATGTCACCACATTTTCGTGACAAGTCTTGATTTCCTTATATTTAATCTCTATCAAGCAGAGACAGTGGGTTTCAATCCTCATCCATTTCTCCTAGAAAGGTAGTGTTACACAGCACAGTTATTGATGGAAGTCTGTTCAAACAAGGAGATTGAGAGCTGCACAAGGGCAGCCAGAGATCTCACACATCTGACAAGGAAATATTGTTTTTTTTGTTGCAAATGGTAATAAAAAAATGGACTAGAAAGTAGATGTGAAATCCAACATCCGGAACTTTGAAGAATGATTTCCTTGATTGACCTGCTGTCCCAGGTGTCTTTGTGTCTCAGTAGTGTCACTTCTTCCCTGTCTTTATCTCTGGGTTGATCAAGAGACAGTTTGATATGCAAAATAAAAATGCTCCTTGAATGTGGCTGAACGATCCACCGGGTATCTTCTCATCGCTCATCAGCATCACTTACTCCTCTTTCTGGGGTTTGATCTAGGGTCCTTTTGCACCACACACACAACTGACTACCATTCTAATGATTGGTGAATAATGATGAGCATTGCTTGATCTGCTGAATGCAGAGGCACAGGTGATTTTGTTAGGAGATAACTGAATAAATTCAACTGGTTTACACAGAGAACTATTGATTAGGCAGAAAGTAATTTCAATAACATACCTCATGATTTAAAAATGACAAATAACAAGTTTCCTATTATCTGTGCATTTCATACTGAAGCATATAAATATCAAATACGGACTACATTTTGATCATGAACACATACATCTTAATTACTTGCTTGTTATTTTATAGGCTGCTCAAGGAATCATTGGAGGAAAGGTTCCACAACCATTTAAATGTCAGATATCATATTTTTACAATGTTTGATGTCTTCCTTTGTCAGAGAGACATGGATAAACCCCCAATGGTTCGTTTCTACATGCAAGAAATAGGACAAAGCATAAAAAAACAGATTTATATAATAATACACTTTAATGATACATTGAAATGGGTACAGATTTCATCCATGCTGTCTGTATGTTCTATCCATCAGGGGGATTATATCTCTATTGCTCTCTTCCTCATATGTCATGTATGTATGTGTTGCATTGAGGAGGTAGCGAGTGCTTCCCTTAGATCATCCACTCCGCCAAAGTCAAACCTACAGGTCCATGTCATTTAACAATAGATGCTCAAATCTAATACGTGATTGTCTTGAGTGAACTCTCTATACTGTCACTTCACTTGTTTTATATTTTGTCTTGAAAGTCAACTTGCAGGCCTGACTGATACAAAAGAGACTCTTGCCATAGTTACAGATATATACTTAATACAGCAAGACTAGACTTGTCTGAAAACAGGAGACTGCATCATCTGATTTCAGCTCAAGCCTTTCCTTGTATTGGAACAATTGGGCTTGCCTTCTGGCACTGAGGGATCTGTTCTGACAAGTCTCAGGTTCAGCATGCAACTCCTTTTTAAACTATGTGTATCCGTTTGAGTGACGCTCTTCCCACCCTTTCTAATGTCATAAGGGATTATGAATATTGTGCTAACCTGTGTTAAGGTAACATTTCATTTTGGAACTCAGTCCAAAATATACAGCTCTGTTTTAAATATCAGGGAAATTACTGTGTAGATTTTACTCAAACACGTGCTAATTTAAGGACACAATCAGAACCCCTAATTTATTTTAGGTAGATATTTGACAGGGTCTCTTGGAAAATCTCGTCCAAATATGGAAATCCTGGGGAACCCTGGTAGCTCATTTGTTAAGGGCTTGTTACATTAAGACGTATTCCTTATGCAGGTGTCCGGATTTGAATGAGGCCATTTCTTGCAGGTCTTCCCCCTCTCTCTCCCTGCATTCCTGTCTCTCCAACTGTCCATTGATAAAGAAAGATGAAAAAGGCCAAATCTAAACATACTTGTACACTCAATCAGGTATTTTAATATGTGAAAGACAGATTATCACAGTAAATCCTCCAACACTGTGATTTCTCTCTTGTGACAATATTGTTCCAAAGAGGTCAAAAATATAAGTGGACTGTGTGAAGTGAATGTATGTGGGTTAAGTTAATCCCTCAATCAATATCTCTAATTTGCTACACCTGCGAGAACAGGTGGGCGAGAGAAAGGGCGTGGGATTTTTGTGGGCTATTGAATCACGGTGACGTTGGGAGAGCGATGGGAAGGGAGATCATAAATAGCGGGTCGGTTGACAAACCTCGTTCTATGATCTCAGTCTAACGGTCTAACGCTACTTAGACACTAAAGAAACTTTTTGAGTTGACGAGACAGATAGTTCGCATTTCATAATGAACAAAATTCTTCTCAGCATTTTCGCAGCCGGACTATTGTTTTCAGTCGGTAAGATGAATAAACATTTTCATATTTAATGACTGCTTTCAGGGGTAGGCTAGATAGTCTAAATGGAATATGTGTCGCTAGCGTAAATGAGGGGTTTAGTTATATTATTCATACAGGCTAACCAATGTTTTTAGGCAATATATTGGCAATATATCTAATCAGGATTTGGACTGTTTGACCGACTGGTTTTTAAGCGTTGAACCGCTATCATAGTTACCCATTGTATTTTGGGGATATGCTACTAAAGTGAAATTATAAAGTAAACATTTACTGACCCGTTTGGATGCCACATCGATATACCAAAACTGTTTTCGGAAAGGCAGCACAAATTCACCCCATAAGCTTGGATACAGACCCCACCTGCAAATCATGTCACAACCTGTAGACCTACTTCATTGCTTAATGTTTGATTAAATAGGCTACTTGGTTTAGATGTCTTCGAGCTGAGTGGGTAAAACGGAAAATGGGTTTGATGACCTTTGAATAATAGTGTTGCAAAGAAAGCCTTGTAGTTCTGCAGAGAACATTTTATTTTTTGTAGGCGTGAAACTAACAATGCTCAGACATTAACACAACTGCCTCACCCCAAGAGGTAGTCAAACTCCATGAACCGCAACCCAGTAAAATCATTGTCATTTTAGATTATTCAACTGCCCTGTGGTAAGGCTCAATTGCCAGTAGGGGAAAATACGGGCTTTGCAGCAAAATGGAACAACAAATCACATCCAATACCTCTACACGGACCGGACAAAATATCGCAAAATAATTTGGTTTGTCAGTTGGTTTGTGTTGGAGTAGGCCTAGGCTGGCCTAAGTATTTTGGTATCGGCCACACGTAGGGCGGGTTTGTGACTTGCCTGAACAGCAGTGGGATCAGGAGTTATAGATGTGATTTTGGTAGGCTTGTGTTACGGCCTGAGGTAAATGCTAGCTGTATTTTAGGCCTAAACCTACTTTTAACAGGTCTAAAATGTGACTCAGAAGGTCAACAGACTGCTCAAGTGTCAGTGAGCTTTGTGTTAAAGGTAGAAAGGTTATAGCCTACATGGACCTGTCTGACATTATACAATTTACATCCGTTTTCATGTTATTGACATTGTCAACTCTTATGTCTATGGGTCCATGATGTTGCCGTTGGAAGTTATTTGAACCATCTCAAACGACATAAGCTGTCTGCCAGTATTACATACCACGACGCCCTCTTGTGGATACCTTAATTGTGCATGCCGTAAAGTAGGGTAGTGGCGGGGATGATGTGCAGTAAATGGCTCGGACCACTGATCTTTCCGGTGAGCCACCAGGGTATGTTTGAACTGATTAATCATCTTATGATTGATCTAAAACACTTAACCCCACCCCGGGCCCAAACCCCTCTATGCACTACCAGAGCCTGTTTAAGGACATTCTCTGCCCAAGTCTTTAGCAGAGCCTGTCTACGGAGAGCCTGTCGACTCCGCTATGTTAAACACTATTGACTTATGCTAAAACCGTATGGAAGCAAATCGTGACCAAAATTCAAATGAAAATGCATTTCCAGAAATGCATTTTCATTTTAAGAATGTGGCTGCATTATTTGACTCATAAATCAAATTAGTATTCAATCATCCTATTTGCATTTTCATTTTCTTCTTTAAGACTGCTCATTCTTTCCCTTAATTAAAATGAAAACGAAAAATACATTTGAAATTTAATTTTCAAAATATGCCCCAGCAAATAGATACCAAAATTCAATTTGAAATGTAAAATTTGAAAATGAAAATGCATTTCCAGAAATGCATTTTCATTTTCAAGAACGTGGCTGCAAAATCGTGACCACATTTCAAATTCAAATGCATTTTCAGAAATGCATTTTCATTTTAAGAACGTGGCTGCAAAATCGTGACCACAATTCAAATTCAAATGTATTTCCAGAAATGCATTTTCATTTTAAGAATGTGGCTGCATTATTTGACTCATAAATCAAATTAGTACTGATTAGTACTGAGCGGACATTGCATTTTCATTTTCATGTTCTGCCCGCAAAGAACTGCCCATAATTCGAAAACGAAAATGCGTTCTGAGCGGCGCAGTTGAGTGACGTCAGTAGCCTCAAATGGGACGGGGACGACCAACCATCCACATCCCGTTCGAGTCCATCGAGAACTATTTATTAAATGGTCTACTTTTTCCTGTGAAAGCAAGCTGTTTCACCTTTGGCCTGGTTCAGACAAAATCTGAATTTCCACAATCTGAATTTGAATTTCCGCAATCTGAATTTCAAGAATCTGAATTCCTGCAATCTGAATTTTAGAATGTTTTATTTTTGGATCAAAATAATTCAGTTGTATTAAATTTGGCATACAAATAATTCAGATATTATATATTCAACAGCAATATATTTCAGTTTTATGAAATTCGACACACAAATATTTCAGATCTTTCATATTCAAATTCAGATACTTTTGTCAGCTTTCTAGCTCCATAAATCCGTTGCTTTGCATCCTCCGACGGATGGTCTGGTGGCCGACAGCAGCTCCGCTATGTCCTTTATTTTTAAACCATTTAATAAATAGTTTTCGATGGACTCGAACGGGATGTGGATGGTTGGTAGTCCCCGTCCCATTTGAGGCTCCACAGCATCCAGCCGTTCCAGGACTGAAGAGAGGTTTACTATGGCAACCTCATTAATGTGTACGTCTGTGACGGCAGAGTATGCAGCCAAGCTCTCTGTGACTTGTTCTACTCGGTCACGGGCATCAGACTCAGATATATTATTAGTTTCTACCAGCTCAGCTAATTCTATCAGTGTCTGCACAATTTGAGGGAGCGCCATGATCTGTGATGCGTCCTCTAAAGACCCGGCAATTCAATCAATTTCCCGGCACATTTGCCATGTAATGCAATGCGTATGTGCACACCGCCCCCTACCGAACAAGATGGGTAGCTCGGTCAGCAGGGAGCTGAAGAAGAGCGGCTACTGACGTCACTCTACTGCGCCGCTCAGAATGCATTTTCGTTTTCGAATTATGGGCAGTTCTTTGCGGGCAGAAAATGAAAATGCAATGTCCGCTCAGTACCAATCAGTACTAATTTGATTTATAAGTCAAATAATGCAGCCACATTCTTAAAATGAAAATGCATTTCTGGAAATACATTTGAATTTGAATTGTGGTCACGATTTTGCAGCCACGTTCTTAAAATTCAAATGCAATTCTGGAAATGCATTTGAATTTGAATTGTAGTCACGATTTTGCAGCCACGTTCTTAAAATGAAAATGCATTTCTGGAAATGCATTTTCATTTTCAAATTTTACATTTCAAATTGAATTTTGGTATCTATTTGCTGGGGCATATTTTGAAAATTAAATTTCAAATGTCTTTTTCGTTTTCATTTTAAATAAGGGAAAGAATGAGCAGTCTTAAAAAAGAAAATGAAAATGCAAATAGGATGATTGAATACTAATTTGATTTGAGTCAAATAATGCAGCCACATTCTTAAAATGAAAATGCATTTCTGGAAATGCATTTTCATTTGAATTTTGGTCACGATTTGCTTCCATAAAACCGAAGTTCAATGTAAGTTAGCCTATTAATATAAATAGCCTACAGTATCCTCCGACCAGCGGTGGCGCTAATACCTCGGATACACATGAAAAAAGGGGCCTGAGGAGAGAGTTCCGGCTTCAGGGGCCTGAGGAGAGAGTTCCGGTTAAGAGGGGCCTGAGGAGGGAGCACTGCATTTGGACCCTTCTCCCTTGTTCTGAACTGGTTGCAGTTCCACTTTAGTTCCATATGAAGGTGCTAACGGTCCAGTGCAGAATGAATGATGGTCTATGGAGCTACCCCTCAAAATCCACTTTTCTCAGGATATATATATTTTTTCTAGTCATTTGAATTTTAAATTCGAAAGGGGAGGCAAAACAAATACACACTGCTGGGTGTTAGATTTTTTTGAAGTCGCCTTTCTGTTCTAAAAAGCCTTTGAAAATGTAATTGACGAATCCCCCACCCCTCGCCCCTCGGTTGAAGCAACGGCCCCGGTGGATGTAGGTGGTATTGCATGTACAATGATTTGTTTGATTCTCGAACCTGGCTCATACTACTAGCTTTTTCATAGAATAATTTTTCCCGATTTTTGCTAAGTTTGAAACCTATCCGAAATGGGTAAACTAGCAACCCATTTATTTGCTTAGTCAATGAAGTTGCCTGCAAATGTGCTCGCGGATACTAACAGGGCACAAGCACAAAAGTTCACATTGGCCGATAGCCGATTTACATGAGCTCTCGGAGCTAGGGAAAAAAAGAGCCACTGTTTAAAGCTAGACCGGAAGACACGGAAGTGGAAAGATGGCCGCGTCCAGTCTCGCGCTCTCGCTTGCCTCACTGCGCCACTGAGCACTTTTCATAGAAATGAATGGGGATGCCATCTTGGAAGACAAAAAGCTTACTCTAGTTATATTAACTCTATGCATACACATTGTACGACCAGAGATTGTTTTACGGCAAGCTCTGGTTACTTCCTTTTCTCTCTCGAGCTATCGACAACACAGCTGACAGGTTGGGCTATCCTTGTCAATACACATGCTAGAACGAGTTTTGGGTTGACACTCGTTGTCACGAGTTGTGACATTCTGATTCTGCTTCGGATGCCACCAAGCGGGATCTCTTGGTCGTAGTCAGTCCTTCACTAACCAATCAGCATTCATTAGCAGAATGCTAGCGTTTTATAGGCAATAACAACTCGCCCTGTCAGAAATGGAAAGGACATGAGTGCTCGTTCATTCAATTTTCGGCCCATGAATTATCATGTTGAACATATAAAAACTACAATAAAATCTGAAATTTCTCAACGACAATCAGGTGAAAGACAAATTTAGCCGTTTAGCTCCACAGGCTCCTATTCATTCTGCACTCTACCGCGATCACTCCCAGTGGAACTCTGGTGGACCTGCAACAAAATTCAGGCTCTGGTCGCAGTTATCGCCATATTAAACATTCTGTCTGTAGCCTACTGTTTGATGCAGATTCGTGCTTTTTTGGGGGAAGAAGAGTTTACCTGACGATCAGTTTTAACTTTACTTGCAAGTGATCCCATTGGGAATAACCTGTTTGGAAAGGTTTTCTGATGAACAATTGTACGAAATGCGAAAAGACATGCATGACTATACAATAGCACTTTATTTTTGAATTAATTTGCGAAACTCATGTCTTTAATTTTTTGGCATAATGAAATAACACCTAATGACTCGTTATGAGCTTTTTTGTGGATTAGGAATGACCAGATGTCTTCTCTCCTCAAAGGGGGTGATACTGTTTCAGAATAATTGCATGGATGAGACAACCCATCTGTTTTAGTAGTTGACTGTCTTTGTGGTAAACGTTTCATAAGCCTTTGACGCAGCAGTCCATCCATCTTTGTGACCCTGTGACTCATCTTGCTCCCAGCCTCTGTACCCAAAAACCTGTGGAGTCACTTAAGTCATCTAACCTTCATTTGGAAATGATGTGCCATGGCAGGAATGCAGCTCTGTGTGATGGCACAACCAGTCAAGTGGGGGTGGGTATAGTGTGGAAGTCACGAGTGCCAGGGAGACTCGCTAAGTAGGTTTTTTTGGAGCAGTGTAGTTGAGGTCTTTTTTATCAGTCACCTACTGAGGACAAGTAATACTCTACCGGTGTCATCTGTCAGACTTAACATTTACACTTAACACTTGCATTTAAAGTACAGTGACTTGGAGTGAGGTAATGCAGTCAAAGCTGTAGTAAGGCTTAATGGGTGTGGTGTGTTAGGAGGGTGATGTTGCAACCCCCGTTTTGTTGCTTGTGGGAAATTCCATTTGATTTTAGGGATTGGTGTGTCAGTCAATGCTTAAAATTGTGGGTGTGGCGCTCGTCAAACTGATCATTTTTTACTAAATTGAGGTGTGACCGAAACT
The DNA here is from genome assembly GCF_021917145.1 of Hypomesus transpacificus. NCBI lineage: Eukaryota > Metazoa > Chordata > Actinopteri > Osmeriformes > Osmeridae > Hypomesus > Hypomesus transpacificus. The sequence goes on from NC_061063.1 coordinate 5,132,299, forward strand.
AGTTTTGGAGGAAGATGTTGGCACGCAGTAGTTTGTTTTATGATCCCCCCCCCTTTTTGCTTTGCCTCTCATTGTTACCATTTCATTATCAGTTTCATTAGTGAAGATAATTTGTTCTTTGTCCATAGTAGCTTAATTTCAACAACTCGAGCTGGTCTGTGTGGCGTGAGATTCATGTTGTACAAAAAAGGCCGATGCGGTTTGGATTGTGTCACACCAGACTTGAAATGCAGGTTGTCCTCCTGTAGTAGTGATGGGAAGGATTAACATGGAGTTCAGGCCTACGGTTACCTTCAAGGCAGCTTGGGGACCTTGACATGAAGCCCATTTGAAGTTGAGGTCTGAGGAAGATCCCCAACATGTTCCATTTGTTCCTGCTTCTCGAGTCTTCTGAGGCCACTCACAGCCCCACCCAACGCTTAAAAAAAAAAAATCGGACTCAAGAAAAATTATTATTGAAATGTCGTCAAAAAGAAGACTGCTGTAGTCTCTAATGTGACAAATGTTGATTAGTGAAAATTAATAGACTTTTCTGACTAGTAATGGACACTGTTTTGTTCCCTGCTCCTTTGTTTCTCTTGCATCCCAGGCCATGCTCTGCAATGCTACAAGTGTGATTTTGGCCTGGGGAACCTGTGTATAACCTCCAAAGTCACCTGCGATGCTGGCCAGAATTGTTTCAGTGGCATCGGAAAAGCAGGTAAGGACCCCAACATGGATGCCTGGCACAGGTCAGGGTTGTGGCAGTGTCTTGGCTTCCCAAAAAGTCTCTTCCCCCTACTTTGGAAATTGAATCCTGCCTGCAAATATGGAAGCCGCATGGCAAACATCATGCGTATTTCTGTTTTCCGTCTGTGGTCTGAGTCACCCGTTAGGAAAGTCCCCTGTGACTCAGAGCTCAGTCTACTGCTGTGCTGAAGGAGTGAAAGGCTTTATATCAACCTGTCTTTTCAGGTTGTAGTAATTTCCATATACAGTTAGTTAGTCAGACCTAATGATGTCTGTTAAATAAGGTATTACTAAGCAAAATTGTTGCCACAAATGTTCAGCCGTCTTTATTGTCATTTTACTTGCTCAAGTGCAACAGGCATGCATCTTTTGATTTGATCTGTCTAAACCTTTCTTCAGCATCTGCCATCGATATCAAGAGTAAGGGCTGTCTTGCTGTGGCTGAGTGCAACAAGACGTCCAGTTACAATCTTCCTGGAACCACTAACGCCACCGTCTACGCCGTGACCAAGACCTGCTGTGATTCTGACCTTTGTAACGCTGCTTCCAACCTAGTTCACCTCAACACCTTTCCCCTGGCCCTCCTCACCCTCACCAGCTTCCTTGTGACCAAGGTTCTGGTGTAGGGAGCATGAATGCCCCCCTCCAACACACACACACACACGGTAGTAAGAAATATCCTTCCTGTACACAATTCTCATTGATTACCAAGAAACGTATGTATTTATAATTTCTCCTCAAACTAATACAATTAAGGACATTTTGTCTCTAGTTTCTAGCACTATCTGTATTGAATTACTTTAGGATTGCGTCTCGAGGTATCTTTGGTGGAAATATTTGTTTAAAAGGCTAACTTTAAAATGCGGAGCAAATATGCGTCACATTCTTGCATTGTTTACTTTTGTTATGGAAAGCATCCTGTCTAACCTGTAAGTCCAACAAAACCTCTCACTGATACTCTAGTTCAGGAGGCACTAGTACACCAGGGTTCAATACAATATCAGAAGGCTTCAGTGTTTTTCACTTCATCATGGATAGTTGAATTGCTTTGTATGCTGACAGAAATATTGAAACGATCCATGGCAAGGAACCATTTTGTCCACCGAACATTTCTGGCATTGTTTACTCTCTTACTCCTAAGTGTGAAGTCATGTGTAATGGTCACCACTGCTTGTTGCCATACACCCAGGCTTTACTATGCAGCCAACAACTAGGCATTGAATAAGTGATTCATGTTCTTGACTCATAATTGCCAGGGATAGGATAAAAGTAGGCAAAAAATGTGTTTCTTTAAAGTTTTTCTATAGGAATTACTGGATCATTAACTGAATGAAGCTTGATGACTTTGCCAGTTCACCTCTTGATACGTTTGTGGGGCTTTTACTAGCAACTGCATTTCCAGTTTGATCATTTCTAAAAAGATTAATAAATGCATTGACCAGCTTTTCCTAGAAAGGACCATTGATTGCGATATCTTGATTTAACTTTGGATCTTGTTTTTGAAAGTTCTGCTTGTTTCTCAGTGACCATTCTGCAAGTTTAATGAGATAATATTGTGATTATATTTATAGTATAATATAAATATAGTATAACAATCACTATATAGAATATAGTGATTGTATTTATCTTGTAAGGTTGGGAGAGAAATGTCAGAACTTGTTTATCATCTGGGAGTCATTCCCGATTAACTGAAAATGGTGTGCGGATAATACCGGCTGGTACAATCAGGAATGACTTTCTTGTTTAAGTGGACATCCTCCTGAAATGTTTCAACTTTTGTATGTGGGAAATTTGTCTCTGATCGATGTCTTTCAAAACTATGTAAAGAATTCAATAAATGTAACTTTTTAAAAGAAACTCTCCTCTTGAGTGGTTATTTATCCACTTGGGTCAGACCTTCTGATCTGCCTAACATTGCTTTCCTTCTCAGCTGGTTGGTCATACAGGTTTTTCATGTCTCCTGAAACAGAATATTATTGTCAATGGAGTTCATTTTAGGTTAAGTGATATCTTTCAAGCTACAGTTTGAGACTAAAGCCAAACATGCAGTTAGTGCGATCATCTTGGACACTTCTCTGGGCACTGTTTTGTAGTTTCCGGTTTCTTGTGGTATGTTAGGTGGGTGTTTTCAAAATACCCTCCTCCTGACATCACTCTCAGGTTGTCTTTTCACCAGAAGAACCTCCCTTTACTCCACCCTCTCTGGCAGTATATAAACACCTGGACAAGACTACTTTCTCACTCGAGCCTGTCATTTCATCCATCCACCTGACAAGTCAACAAGTAAAACAAGATTATTTGCAAACAAGAAAATCAAGATGGCAAGGATTGTATTTGGAATCATTGCAGTGATCGCCTCCTTTGTACTGGGTAAGTTACATTCATAATGTAAAAAAAAAACATCTTTAGGAGTAATTTGTGCAGTGTTTAAGTGATAAGTCATTCAGATTTAAAGTCTAGGACATCCATCACTTGTATGGGGTTAGTTCACGTAAACAAATGTATAATGGTAAATCTATATGATCCTGCAGAATATGAAGGATGTTGGTTTGTGGTGTAAATAGGAATAGCATCCCTGTGACATGAAATTGAATGATTCAGTCTTTTGATTGTTTAATCTGATCAATTTATTTTATCAGTAAAAAAAATAAGTAATCCCTACAAGAAAGTATCTTGCCTTGCTGTTTAAGTAAATAAGAATATGTCCTTAAAATAAGATAATAATCAAATAAGAGTCCAATGGAGGTTGGTGTGTGTGGTCCGACCATGTGTCTAACTTAAAACAACTTCATGTGATTTGCAGCGGATTCCCTGAGCTGTAATAAGTGCACCGTGGGTCTGTTTGGGTATTGTCTGAACTCTGCTCAGGTCACCTGCGAAACCAACAGCAGCTCCTGCTACACGGGGAAAGCCTGTAAGTAGATCTTCCCTTTCCCAGCAGTCCAAAATCCTATTCATTACACACACAGCACATCCTTCCAGAATTTAGACACTTTTTCAGAAATTCATGCACATTTTTCAAACCAACCCTCCCCGTCCCTTCTCTTACGCTTTTCTCTCTGTCCAACAGCCTTCCCTGGCATCAGTAGCTTCAGGGGCTTCAACACCCAGGGTTGTCTGACAGACACCACCTCCTGTAACAAAACCACTAATGGCACCATCTTGGGAGCTAGCTACATGGTCGAGATCTCTTGCTGCAATGCAGACAAGTGCAACCCTGTCACCCTTAGTGGCGCACCGTCTTCCAAGCTGTCCCTTGGAATGGCCCTGGGAGCCGTGGCCATGGCCACCGTGTGGGGAAGCGTCTGATTCTAGATTAACGACCCCATGTTCAAAAAACAAGAATCATTCTTTTCAGTACTCGTAGACTACTCATGAGACAATGCTTGAACACAAATAGTGTCATCAATGACTGTGTGGTATCGCTTTAATCTTACCTTTCAACCTTTAAGACCAGAGCTAAGCACTTAGTATCTATGGTTAACTGAAACTGGCTAATTTAAAACAACGGTGTAAGTTGGACTCTGTCTTGTGTCTAAATGTTCTTATCAAGTGTTTGTATGCTGAAATGATACATACTTGTATGCTATATTTTAAAGCCAATGTAACTTTATATTTTTAATTTTGGTAATTACGGATCCACTTGTCTTTACTTGAATGAAATCTAAATAAACACAATTGTACAAATAGATCCTTGTGTTTGAAGTTATTTTTCTTCCTGTTATCATGTTAGTGAAATGACCGTATAAACAAAGTAAAAGAAAGCTCAAATTCACCTCAAGTAAGAGAGATACTGTAGTTAATTAGACACAATTGATGTTTGGGATCAAAAACACATCATAGCTCTCATTTGGGCAAAGCTGGTTCTGGCAGGGGCCTCGGGCTGCACTCTGCATGTGATGTCAGACTCATGCAATCGACTACTAGTGTGTTAACTGAAACTCACAGGCCTTCCCCTGCAGGCGACATTAATACTGCATGCATTCACAGACCTAAACAGACACTTTCTGCATTGCTATGTACCTGCTAATTGTGAAATTGCTGACACTTTCCACCAGCCCCAGCTCCTCCATGCTGTCCTTCTATATTGTTCCAAAAGAAGATTGCTAATTAACTGCAATGTAAACTCTGTGTTTGACTTCGCTGACTATGCATTTGTGAAACTTGTTGGGACGATTTTCTTCAGCTATGACTTGCATCTTTCTGATATCGCCAACCATCTCAGGAGGAAGGTCTACTTACTGAATTGCTCCTCCCAATACCTTTTCCTTTTTTTCTCTCCGACTTTTAGAGAGTTGGACCTTGTCTTCTCTGAGGGTTTAGGTAGGTTATTGGTACTGATCTGTGGGCCTCTGTGAAGCCTTGGTATTTTGTTTGTTAAAAGCATCATACATTCAATTTGATTAGATTTCCTGTCCACAAGTATATATCATATGCGGCCAGCCTCATCTGAACACTGTGAAAAGGCTTCACATGCCTTTTTGCTACACTTTTGAAATCCTCTCTCCCCAAAGAGGTATTGTTTGCAAACGGTCTCTCCCAGCTGCTATTTGTGCCGAGAGATGTGTACACATCTACAGACCACGTAGACTAACCAGGTTTTTGTTTTACCTTTATTTAACCAGGAGAGTCCCATTGATATTAAAAATATATTTTTCAAGGAAGACCTGGCCAAGACAGGCAGCAACATAAAAACATAGTTACAGACAGAAGAACACAGAATTAGATAAGTTAAAATAACCTTAAGAGTCAGTTACATAACCTGGTTAATTTACAAACATCTACATTTTTGGGAACCTGCCTTTTCTTCTTTCATTTTAGATTTAAAAGCAGTAAGTGGTATCAGTTATTTTAGTTTTAAATCATTCTGCAACATAAGGGCACACAATGCATAAAAGCCCTTTTTCCCCATTTTCATTCTGGTATTTGGGACAGCGAGCATAAAGAAGTCCTGAGAACGCAAGGAGTATTGTCCGGCACTTTGCTGCATGATGAAGACACACAGGTAGTTTGGGAGCAGACCAAGGATTGCCTTATAAAGGAAGGTGTACCAATGACAAAGCCTACCATCCTACCCGAGCAGGCCATCCTACCCGAGAGTATAACTCAGTGGTGAGTCAGAGCTTTACAATTTGTAATGAACCGCAGTGAAGCATGGTAAGCTGTATCCACTATACGAATAAAGTTAGCAGAGGCATGCATGTATAAAAGAGCACCATAGTCTAACGCAGGTAAAAAAAAGTAGCAGCAACTCATCGCTTTTTTACATTAAAAGAAAAGCACAGCCTTTTCGAATTTCGAAAATAGTGTCAGTTGGTTTCCTGTTGGAGGTGGAAACACACCTTTGTTGTCGAAATGCGTTTCAATGTCCTCCACCCGTGACCAGCAGCTCAGACAAGGAACATCATTTTTCAACATGACACATGCCATTCTCAGGATACCTAACAATTATGGAACCCTTAATAAACCCCATCAGCACCATCTTACCCAACCCAACCACACCTTCAGCATATATACATGGCTGCGGCCACCATATTTCTCATTCTGAATCTGTCTTACTTCGCCCGATCCATCCATCCGGTCTTGTGGGATAGTCTCTGAACACCAGTTGATTATTTTACTTGGCTGATACTACTTCTACCAGGATCAAGATGAACAAATTTCTGTGGGCCTGTGTGGCTGTTGTGGCTCTTGCTGTTGTGGGTGAGTTGTACTCCACTGTATTCCATCTGGTCAAGTAGGGTTTAACAACTTCTTTGGGTGGATTCCTTGTGATAAAATGTTACTTATTCCGAATTCCACATTACTGTTAAGACCTTAAATCAAGAATCACTTAAAACAATATTTCATAAATCAGAAATGCTTTGAAGTAAAGTTGAATAACTTCCTAATTATTGACAGGATAAACGTGCATTTCCATTGTGTCATTATGTAGTCGCACCCAATAAAAAAAGAGTAATCCCAAAGACTTTATAGGACTCTTTCCTCCTTTAGGCAGCACATAGTCATCACTGTCACCAAGTAGTGCTGGTCGACCATGGACAATTCAAGGATAACGTTACCTTACTTATAAACAGACAAAATGATTGGTTGGTAACATGGTGAATCAGGACTAAAGGTGTATTGGTTCACGTCTCTTCATCAAGCTTTTGTGTTCTCACAGCTCAAAATGATATTTTATCCTCCTCCTCCCACCACCACTCCCCTCTCTCCCCACTCCCAATCTCCCCACTCCCCCACTCCCCACTCCTGTCCTCCTTCCAGCTGAGTCTCTGACCTGTAACACCTGCAGTGTTGGGGTCCTCAACACATGTCTCTTCGGTTCTACGGCAACATGCTCTGCCTCAGAGCCTAACTGCTACAAGGGTCAAGCAAGTAAGGGGACTTTGCAGTACTTATCTAACATGTTAAACCGAGCTAAACGAGATAGAAATCATTCAACAAATAAACAACACATCTTTAATGTGCGAAGAAATGACGTAAACGATGATGATGTCTTCTGAATGAATGTCGAACTTAAACAAGAAATTCAAAAGACACATTGTTTTCATAATCCATTTTCTACAGTGTATGCCAAATTGTCACTGACCTAGTTAAGCATCTGTGACTGCTCATGTGTTCTCTCAGAGTCTAAACGGATCCCTAACCCTCCCTTCTGTTCCTTCAGCGTTCAACGTCTCATCGATCGTCAACCTCTACACCAAGGGCTGCTTGGCCTCCTCGTCCTGCAACACCACCACGTCTGGTAATATTCTGGGCGCTGGCTACAGCGTGTCCAGGACCTGCTGCAGCACAGACCGCTGCAACGGAGCCAGCTCCATCCAGCTTCCCCTGACAGCTGCCTTGGGCGCCGCCCTGGTGGCCTTGTGGAGCAGCCGGGCCTTCTAAGCCAGCTCAGCCTCTTTGTCCCCGGTAGATGACTAACAGAGAGGGACCTTTTAATGATCTTTATTTACAATGCGCTCAAACTGGTTGAACTCGATTGAAGTGTGCAATGTTTATTCTGGTTGGTTAGCTTTTCAGCCAGCACCTCTCAGACACCTTTACACAACATTATTCTGTCTTGTTTGTTCTGTCCACCCAGTCATTGTGGTGGGTTTGATTAAACAGTCACAGGCATTATAGCTCTTTGCTTCATCCCATTATGTATAATTCACACTGTTCCTCACTGACAATTACTGTAAAGGACTATTTCTGTATTTTGTGAACCAGTGTGTTACCATTTAGCCTACATGTGCCTAATGTGTTTGACAACAATCATTAAAATGTTTCTAATCTTTTAAAGCATATACATAGCCTACACAGTGCTTTATTTTTTAATGGAAAGATTAAATAAGTAGATGTTCTTAATATGAGTCTCAAATTCAGTTAATGTATTTTTAAGGTGTGCTGATGTTTGGTTGGTAAAGCAGATTCCAGAAGAGTCCAGTAAGTAACCTGTTCTGCCTCATTCTTCCTGTCCTCACACCTTCAAAATACATAAATGCTGGAAACTGACGTCCTCCCTCATTCCAACCAGCTATTGTTACACAGGTCACTAATTAAAAAGTTTCCATTGTCCATTTCTGTGGAAGAACTTCTGCGACTGCAGAGGAGTGAGTCTATCCCAGCAACATGGGTTATATACACAGTTGCAATGCTCTCATGTAGTCTTGTGAAAAAAGTTTTTATAAACTATTGAAAAGCTTTCACAGTTACCAATGAAAGAATTGTGCGCAATGGGACCACAAAATGTCAGATCACTCGCTTAACCGTGGGGGTTGAATAATGGCATAACTGACTGATTTGGCTGGCCCTTAAACAAATCAAGTACCTGAAGGTACAAAAGGGGATTGTGTGAAAGGAAGTAACTATGCAGTGATTAAGACAACTTAAATTCACAAGGTTGAGATGGAAGTTTATCAACATGAGATTATGTATAAATAATGGAGACGGTCAACATCCCCCTATAGATTGCTACGTGGAGACCACATTCAAGGATTTAGTCAGTGCCTCTCAGCTGCAGTCATAAAAACACCTGAGCAATACAAGCCAAGTTTTATGACATCAGATTCATCATTGGAGGGATAGAGGCAGGAATGTCTAATACTAATCATGTGTATAAAGTCTTAAATTAAGACACCCTAGGCACAATCTCCAACCTTCCCCCACCTCAGAAAGTGGCCCCAGGGAAAAAAGCCTATCAATTTGACCATCCCTTTTCCATATGCGTATGACACACTCATTTGAATTTATTGTCATGAACACCCCATTATGTTCAGAACCAATAGGAGCCCTCGGATCTTTATCGGTAGTAACTTAAGCCTTGTATTTTCACAGGTGCTAGATAGAAACAAAGGTTTAACAAAAGGGAGAGGGAGAGGAAGAGAGCAAAGACAGCAGGGGAGGAGAGGGGGCGAAAGGGGCAGGAGTGGAGAGAGAAAGCCCACTAATAGTAAAAGCCAATGAGCCCGTCTTGCAGACAGTCTCAGTGTGTCATATGTCACACCCATTGTCTCTGTTTTTGAATTGTATTCTCTTTCACAACACAACTTGGGAAGATGACAGCTTGATGTAATGCATATGTTCTCAGAGGGGTGTGGCCTACTTTCAGTATGGCGTGATCAGACAGGTCTTTACTGGATAATTACTGTCTCTTGAAAGCAGGAAGTTGTAACACAAAAGAATCATGTGCTGAGTCAGGCTACTTGCGTACAGAAACACAAGAAGGACATGAATCACATTCCCTCTTGTGTGGTAAACAACCTCAATGTTTGCCCAAAAGAAACCCTTGTGACTCACATCGATGGCACAGTGCTCCATAAATACATTTGCTTGATGGACTGATTGATCATGACACCTTCTCCCCAGACACCAATAACCTGTGAAGCCTATACACAAGCAGATTTTGTGGAATCAACGCAAACACACCTGAGATGTCATCAAAATATAAAATGCCCACAGCAGCGTTTCTCATAAGAGAGCTGGGGGACCAGCTTTGTGTTATTTGGATTTGTGTTCACACTTTTTCAAGCTGTTTCAGTTTCGGAAATTTAAACCTTTTCAGTCTTTCTTATGACTTGAAAACAAAACATATTTTGTGAAAAAAAAGACAAATAGCTCAGAACACAAATACATTTGCTAGATCTAATGTTATTTACAGGATGAAGGAGCGAAGCCATCTTCTTGCAATATAGTGGATTGATGTAACAGCCTAAAGACAGCAAATAAGACTCATTAACTAGGACAACAAGCACCTGAGGGTGTTTGGCTTCACTGTGCTTGGTGAGCATGTGATTTAGATCGGACTCAAAGGATTAACTAAGCTGTTAGAGCTAATTGAGTCTTCAGTCCAAGCCTCTCCCATCCAAACCTTGCTGTAAAACCAAGTCTAAAGCTAATTGGAAGTTAATGGGTGTGAAAAAGTACTACTACTTATATAATACCTAGATAACTAGAGGGACTTGAGGGAATTGTAACAATTAACAAAATAAAAGTTGTAAGAATAAACAACCCAACTTGTATACCCATTCACAGAAACTGTAGAGAATACAAACCACTCAAATAATTCAGTTAAGGACAACTGGTTGAAAGAGAGGAAGTCTCACATGCTCTTACCTCACATACTAAACCAGCTGATGGCTGTCCTGATAAGAACAACGTAGGGTAAACTTGGGTGATCTTAGACAGGTTTTGCATGTTCTTATCGGAGCTTCCTGATTGACTAGTAACCTGACCCTTTCTGTGACACCACACTCAATTTTTGTGATTTCAGTCACAAAACATCAGTGCTAAGCCTAGGGGAAAAGTTATGTGGACTAGACATTGTCACAGCAGGGAAGAAAACACTCTGGAGTTTAAGTGTCCCACATTACCCAATGTCCCAGATTACCCAAAATCGAAATACCAGGTGTACAGTACCGACTGTCTAAAAAGAGAAAAAGTAAGGCTTTATTGCGGGAAGGTGTCAAGAAACTCTCTTAATCCCCTTTCTTAATTAGTATCACTGTCTCCTAGCTGTCTCCCACTCTCTGATGTATAAGCAAAGCATCATGGGTATTGTGGGGGGTACGTTGCTCTTCTTCAGCACACAGGGTCACAGGGCCTAATCTGAAAAGGCTTGATGCCGCTTGTACTCATGTCTGTGTAGGAAAATCTTCACAACTTCTGTCTTAAGGGCTGGAATCACACCCTGAATTCCATTGTTGCCAGACTGATGTGTCACAGTCTCATGTGTGGCTGCCAAGATGTTTGACACGCATGTGGCGGCAAGGGCAGCAAGAGAGAACAAAAACAACCTAATGTTAGGCAATGAGCGTTCGTTGTCTCTCTCCAATGCACCTTGTCTGCAACTCTCTGCCTCAAACCAATGGTGCCACCTTGTGGATCTGAAAAGGATGACAACACAAGACCTCAAGAAGAAGACCATCTTCTTTGGGTCTGCCAGAACTCTTCCTATCAATTTCCTCCAGTTTCCAAGTGCCTTTTGATGGAGTAGAAAACTGTACTCATTGATGCTTGAGCTTTTTGTGTCATTTCTATGACACCTACTTTTGAGAGTTGTAATGGTCTGTCTCCCTTTATTAATTGCCTTTTTCTCACCATTATGATAGGAACACTACTTCCTGCAGTACAAAATGTCCAAATAAACTTAAAGATGTAATAACACAATCAGTTCCAACAATGCTTGTTTACAGACTGAGGGTTTGTAGGTATCCAACAAGAGCTGGGACACCTATAGGAATTGTGAGAACAGCAGTTGTGAACCCATTACATGTTTTCTGAGAAAGTCATTTTTGTGTAACTCTGAAATGTACATTTAGTTTTTTGTAAATGAAACTTAATTCTTAATGTATATTAATACATTTCATACATTTACCATTTACCTAAGCACCATTTCAGTCACAAGACTTGAACTGCTTGAATTTCACTCAAACTGGAAAAACAGACAGATGTGTTCTAAAACTTTTAACGTGTGGAAGTGATACCACAACAGCTGTGGTGCCAGGGACTGGACCTTTCTGTGGAACAGGCAGATGGAGGCAGAACCCCTCAAGAAGACAGGAGCCAGACAAAGGTGAGACCTGGGTGCTGGGCGCTGGGCAGTGGGAAGCCAGGAGGCAGAACTGGAGACAGGCGAACAGAAGGCTGAGCAGACACTGTCAGCTGGGAGTCTGGCGGGGGAGCTGGTAGAGCCAGGAATTCAGGAGATGCTGACCGCAACAGCTCAAGCATTAAAGAGTGGGGCTACAACATGGGCACAGCGAACTGGGTTAGGGTTAGCCACTGGGGACTGGGGCTCCTGGACGCTGGGTAGCAGGGACTCTGGGACACTGGGGAGTGGTGACTCCTGGAGACTGGGGTTGCAATACAGGCACTGTAGACTTGAACTGCAAGACAGGCACTGGAGACTGGGGCTGCAGCCTAAGATAAGGTGATTCTGTGCCAACGAGTAGGGGTGGGCGGATTGATCTAAAGTATTGATAGTATCGATGCCAACGTTGGTATCAGTATTGATCGATACTCGCGTGATGAGATAGATACTTAAGTTACAATTTCTCTTCTCTACATTCAGTACACAACTCCCTTATAGTGGTTGTGCATACACCCCCTCACCTCCCCTGCTATGCTGTGAGTTGTTGCCGGTGTCGTGCCAAGGCACTATCCCCGCCAGCCGCCAGGATTTGCATCCCCCAATGTATATTATGATACATCCCATCATAATATATATCGGGGGGGACCCTCAGACTCCCCAGCAGATTTTGTCCCCCCCAATGTTGACTCCATGGCTACGGTCTTGTGTTGCAGTATCGCACAACCTTACCAACTACACAGCTATGAATATGTCCAGACGTGAAAGGGGAATAGTGGATTTGAAAATGTGTCACCTGACACTATTGCTACTTCACATTTGCTATGGCCAATACCCTTTCCCAGACACTGTGGAACTTCTAAGTGATTGACACTGTGACACATTAGTCTTTGACTTTGTTACGTCCTGCACTGCACTGTATGTTTACACATCTGTCTTCTCATATCTACATACAGTATTTAGTTATTTTACATTTTAGTTTGCACTGTTCCCTTTTACTTTTGATGTTATATGTAGCAGGGCCATCCTCAAGAATTTCAATGACCAGTGCTACCTTGTCTGATCTGTGCAAATGTCCAATACAACTATTGTATTGTATTATCAATCAAATATGATTTATTTGGCATCCTATCAAGGTCAAGTTACTTATTGCCAGAATATAACATAACATTTAACTTAATTTGCATAGGCAATTAAATGGGACTTTACTGTAACTCCCATTAGCAGACTGAAATCCTGGACAATAATTGATGGATCAGGACTGGTCCTGCCACGCAAAACGATTGACTGTCAGACGACCGGAATTGTACCTGATAACACTTCGGGTTTTGAACCTATGTCAGACTACTCTACAGCTAATGGGTCCAGGAACACAGTTGAATCAGATTGGTTCCAACCGAGTTTGCCTCGAAGGTCAATGGTGAAATTGGATATTTTATTTTAAAGCGACCGATGTAACCAAGAGCGCGCACAGAGGATGCTCTCGTGGAGAGTGCGGATGTTCAAGGTAGAAATTGTGATCCACAAGCTCAAATACAATACATCCTGCTGGGACTGGAACAAAGAATAAGTTAATTTGTCAAAGACATAAACTAACCAGGCCTACTTCAGATATTTCTGTAGGGAACTGTGACAACTGTGGTTCCCATCCAATTCTTAAAGCACCGTCAGTAGCGTCTCGATACGTGCAGCGTTGATCATGAGAGCGCTTCTACCGGACGATGGATTCCTCGCTGGTAGGTGAAACCCTTTCATGACTGCAAACCGAACGAACATTAGATTAAGTCGTAATGTTAACGTTAAATGGCAATATAATTTTAGACATGAGAAGTGGGATTACACTTTTTACACCAGTGTGTGTGACCATGCAAAAAATTGGGTGGGTGAACATCAGTATCCTCCACAACGCAAGCCAGGGGACAGCCCTGTGGTGCAACTGGAACCGAATCAACTGCGTTTAAGGGGCTCAAACTACTTAGTGAGATCAATCTTTCACTTCATCTTGGGCTGGCAGCCATGCAGTCCATATTGAAATAGCTGTTTGTCACTGTTGTGCGGTGTGGGTAAATTGTGCGCGCACCATAAACGGATTTATTTTATTTTAATGGCATTTCCCCGTTACCTTTAGACGCTGTGCATGTTGGCTGCTTGTGTTTATTGAAAGTTTGTGTGTCAAAAGCCTGGGGCGCGTTCGCTTCTCAAAGGTTGAAATTGACTGGGAAGTCAAGTCCGTTTCTTTTGAAATCAATAATACGTGGGTGATGGATGTCCTTGAGGGATCACAAAAGATGCAGCCACGTTGTGGTTTGATTAATTCGCTAAATAAAACCCTTAGAGAACTCTAGGAAACTCCAACCAGAGGCAGAGGCTATTATGAGCGGCGTAATGCAACACACTCTGATAATGCTTAGGAAGAAAGAAATCGAGTATAGTAGTACACTAAGGTAAAGTGTGTGGAAGAACTTGCTTTTTGTACTATTTGGCTGTTGAAGTCATGCATCATCAAGACTTGGAAATGCACTTCCAAAATGTTGGGATTTTCATGGGCTTCATTTATGGATCTCTCCTAACGTCCTTGGCCTTTGGCTTTTTACTCTACATTAATGAAGTGAGTGATGTAAGTTAACAGCAATGATGACACCCTTTAAGTAACTCTACACAGCCATGTCTATACATTGGTCGAGTCTACCTTAATCTGTCTTTGTTATTTGAAATAGCGCCAGCCTTGTCTTCTTGAACAGTCCTTTACATGCAGATATTACTTAAAGCATTTTAAAGAGCACTTTACTGAGCCCATCATTGCTGATTTATAGTTTGGACACATGCTTGCAACTTCTGCTCTGCCCTCTCCCTCCTATAAATGTCTCCTTTCATTACATGATTTAGAAAGGAAGAAGAACCTCCTCCACGTGCAGTGAAGCTAACCTTTGACAGGAGCATTGACTTGGAAGATGCTGCAGTCTCCCCTCAGTTAGTCAGTCACGTACTGACGCACTTAAAGCATGTCTGGTTTCTCTTTGTCATCCTCTTCAATGTATTTGTGTTTGGTGGATGCATAAGAGACTTGCTACTGATCTTAGTTCTGATCTACTTAGCCGTGCTCATTTCATGAGTACTGTGGACACCTGGAATATGGATTGAGGTGAACTGGTTATTCAATCTCATGAGCAAATTCTTCCCCTCGTTTCTTACTCAAGTGATGTTCTAGTTTGCTGTCTCCCACTGTGGAACAAGCCTTCTAAAGGGATCAATGTCCAGTATGAGACGGTATACGTATCTACCCCGATGACAAGCCCTCATGAAAAGAGAAATAGAGAAACTCCAAGGAATAGATCTTGGGTTGGTCATGCTTGTGTGGATCGGCTAGTGTCGCAGAACCCTGGGTATTTTAGAAAGCAAGAGATGATATCTCTTAAAGACCATGCTTTCACCTCTTTAACTGAACCTGCACGTGCGCGCACATACACACACACACACAGACCCATTGTTATTGACGCCAACACTGCAAGATGGAGATCTCTGGTGGATGTAGTAATAGTGAAGGGGCCATCACCGTCTTGGCAGTTCAGTATACTGTAGCAGAGGTGGTTGGCTGAGGTCTGCTCAGGATCATCTTACTGAGTGTGAACCCTACATTCAGCTCAGCAGGCTAACACAATCTCTAGTCGATGCAGAGCATACGTTTACACTAGTTTTGATTTCTACCAGAAAATCCTACCCACACTCTTTCATTCCCATCTCCCAACGATGCAAACTCATGCAGTCATTCGTTCAACCCAGACAGGCAGACACAAGCTTACCTGAGGAGCAAGGTCGTTGTGGAACAGAACACAATACACCATTGTAGTGTTGTCTGAACCCAGAGAATAAAGGGACACCGTCTTTCTTTGTGATTGGTTAAAGCCATGCTAGGCACGTATCCGTTCCGCTCCATAGTATCATAGACCTGATTGGGAAGAATGAGTCAGACTTAATAACTTACATCAATAGTTTAATTACAAGGCGCAGTAATTGTGGCCTGCGTCTCTGCAGTATTTCGCTGAACGAACCAATTTTAATTCCGTCCAACCCATTGTTGCCAGCGAAATGAAAGGCAATTCACATAAGTGATTAACTGTGGACATGGGTGGACTCTTTTACACAGGATGCAAGTCGTCGCCTCCAGCAGCTTCCAGTATAGAAATGCTGTGTCCCCCATTGCTGTCTGTTCTTGATTAAACAAAACATTCTGTCTGATTTTAGCAGGACATGTCAGGATTCCTGCGCATTTAATGCTTAGATCATAATGGTCTTTTGAGATTTTCTTTCTGTCTATCTATCTCTTTATTTCTCTTACTCTACTGATTCATATGTCTGATATCGAATCCTCTAAACTTACACAGATTCAAGCAGCTGTGGCCAAATGCAAATGCCCAGCCTCCCTAACAACCAGTTTCAGTCATATCTGGGCCTCACCATATTGTCCTGGATAGCGGAAGGGTGGGGAGGGGCTGAATGTCGCTGCAGGCTCTTCTTGCCTTTCTATTTCGCCCACTTCGTCTTTCGACGCTCTGTCCTCTGTGAGCTCATATCCCCAAAGTCTAGAATCTAGGTTGGAGCCATTTTCTCTAGGTGAAGAGAGAGAGATAGAAGGATGGATGAATGGTCAGTAAGAAGGGGGAGAGAAAAGACGAGAGGTACCGGTTTTTGTATTTTACCACAAAGACAGAGAAAGGGGTTATTCTTCCCACCTTTAGTTAGAGACGCGGGTGTAGCATGGAAGATACTTTTGTGTGGGAGTGTGTTTAAAGTCGGAGCCAAGCTCAATGAAATAATCATTGTGTGTCTGTGTGCATGTGTGTTAGGAGGGTGGGGGGCTGGAATCAAGTGATGGGTAATTAGGTTTGGGGGTTTTGCATGAAAAGCACGTATGGAAAGTGGTGACATTTTCCGACCTTTGTTGTGAGGGAGGCTGGACACAGTTCACACTGCCGTGACCTTTACTGCCAAGGGCATGGATGTCTCTTACAGAGAGAGAAAGAGAGAGAGAAAATGTCAACTTAATAGCATACAACAAAGACAGTCCATTACCTTCTTTTGTGCCCTCACCTTCTGCATAGGAACATCTACTCAGCACAAACAATCTAGTATGATATGGATGCCTTTGTCAAGGCAAGAGCACGTGTCTTATAATATCCCCCCCCATCACCCCCCCCCCCCCCCCCCCCCCCACTGTCGGATGCAGAAATAGTAGCAGAGACAACCTCCCTGATGCAAGGTAATTCAGGTTATTTTCATTGCCCAGGTGATGAATGTGCAGTCTGTGGTACGGACAAAGCTTTTTTCCTCTCTCTCGTCCTCCTCTTTTTCTTTTTGTATTTTGTATCTAATTTCCTCAGTGTTCCCTTTCTCTCCTTTCTAAATGCCTTCACCTTCTCTTTCTCTCACTGTTCTTTCCCCCATTCACTCTTTTGTCTCTTTTTTAAACCAGTTCTAGCTCTGAACCCCTGCTCCTACCCTCCTCTGTCACACAATTTCACCCACGACCACACTCCACTCTTGCTAACCTTGATCTCTCTTCCTCTCTATCCCTCTCTCTACCCTCCCTGTGTTTGCCTCTGCAGTGAGGCAGCTATTGAAGAGGTTCGGAGCGGTCCAGAGGTGACCAAGGGATGGTGGCGGGGCCGGAGGCTGCAACACAGGACATGGGACCTGCCTCTCTCCCCCGCTCGTGTCTTGTGTTGCAGCCAGCGGACCTGTCACGCAACACTGCCGCATAACACACCAGTCAACACACCTCTGACAACACCTCTGCAGAGCCAGTCCACAAATGGCTGAAGCAGAACATTCCCTATCTGGAACCAATCAGTCCAGTCAGCCGTGGGTCAAGCTGTCCACAGTGTTCTTCTGTGTTAAACAATACATTGTTTTTACATGCTGTTTATGCACACCTAACAGGCTTTCTTCTACACTGTGTAGTTTAGCTTGTTTTCCACTATTGTCTACCTGTACTGGCATTGTCTTTTATCCATTTTATTTACCTTTAACAGTTATAATACAGTTTTAAGTTCCATTGACTGTTTCATCCTTATGTCATTATTTTCTTTGTCTTCCACAACATTACTATGATTAGTCATTCTCGGTTAGAGTCACGTAGCTCTTGAACAAAGCTGTCACTGAAACAGGGAAGAATGGCCTTCTGGTAATAATAGTCCTTTAACACCCCCAAGGTTACAGTTGAATATCAGCCACAAACGGACCAGTGTCCACACACTCGCACAAATAACAGCCTCCCTCCCCGGGGAAAAGAATGGTGAATGAGAAGGGGAAGGGGCAGGGAAAAAAAGGGATGAGAGCAACAGAAAGGACATAGTTAAAGGAAGGAGGCGAGTGGAGGAAGGAAGGAGAGGTTGAAGAACCATCTGCTACTAGGGGTGTCAGTATTCTCTGTGCGTTGCCACTCGCCGACCAACAAGCTTTGGTTGTAAGACACAAGCGATGTGATTCAGACGAGTGAAATGAAGTCAATCTCTGACAGGAGATTATGTGGTGTGAGTTGATTAGAATGGAAATCCAGGAGCAAGAATATCTAGCTTCAGTCACCCGTCCCCCCCTTCCCCCAGATTGTTTTTGTGTAAAGATATCAGGGAGACACTGTTCAGAATGCCATAAGGTGTAGTTGTCTAAGTGTGCAACAGTATGGCTTGACTACACATTAGTACACCTGCTGTTTTACTACAACAGTAAGCTTCTTAAACAGTTTATAATATGCGTTAGAATGCCTTTACTGTGAAGGCACAGCAAACAAAATATTGTTATTTGATATTGCAGGCTGCTCTAGAGGTCATTACTAGCTTATTGCAATTTGGCGATGGTTATCACTCTCAAGGGCATGCTCTTAGATGGCATGTTGGCTATCTTCCCAGTTTTTTACGGAGAAATACATTTTCAAATTCATTAAAAACTACACAGTTGTTTTTGTCGTATTTTCAAGTAATTGACTAAGCTCACACAATTCAAATTTCAGCTGGGCTGGTGGGCGTTTGAAGACGAATCACAAGATGAGGTCCTTGAACCTGTCCAATTTCCGGCGCAGCATATCTCACTAGTTTTTAATACCAATGTCTTCTTGCAACTGCATACAGATGAAAACATCCTAGCCCACCACTTCACTGAAGACTGAGCGGAACAGAAAGACGGATACAAAATAAATAATCTGAAGGGAAAGTCCTTAATTACACATTGTTTATGTGGCCCACTCAGAGGGAACCAGTACCTAATAAAGAGTCTATCCCAGGATTCCCTGCACCCAGGGGGGTGAAGAGAGAGAGAAATTGAAATTGAGTGACAGAGAGAGAAAGTGTGAGACAGAGAGAGGGAAAAAGAAAACCATTTAATAAAATGGAGATAAGCGTATCTGGTGGAGCTGCAGCTTGTGATTTTAGAGAAGCTGTGTGAACTAATTATTCAGGAGAAACTAAATGATCCTTAAGCAACAAATATGGTTTAATATCTAGTGTTCAGGTGTGTGTATGTGTGTGTAGCAAATATGGCCATTCAAATGTCACTGTGTTGATGTGAGTTAGACACAGCTCCTGTAAAATGATTTGACCCACAGAACATTCTGCATGTTGTGCTGCTGCTGGCAGCTGGTGTGGAATTGAGAAAGGGGACTTTTATTAATGCGACCATCACAGCATATTTCGCTTCACAGAGTTGATGGTTGAGATTTGGGGAAATATACCCTTGAAAAAAATAACACATCTATTCGTCATGATAAGAGGGCTATACCGGACCATAATTGGATTTAAATCCATCAAGGGTAACGCAAAATGTGTGAGATATCACCCCCTTCCTTTTCAAGAGGGCAGCAAACCTCCTTATCAGCGTTTAACCAAATAAATGTCCTTTCACATCTTCCAGAACAGACCTTGAGGTTACTCTCTTCCTCCAGGCCTCAGTTCCAATCACTGCTGCTGTTCACTGAGAAGGCTCCAGGGACAGACGAGGGACAGTCAGTGTGTGCGCGTGCGTGTGTGTGCGTCCTCTCTGCTGAGTTATCATCTGACAGACAGCAGGGGTCGGCTGTGCGGGCTCAAGGTGATCGTGGGGCCAACCAGACTACTCACAGTGACGGGTATTCTCTTACAGCTCTGAAACTGGGCCCCATCAGCACAGTCTTCATGCTTTATTCATGTCCAACTCAATTTTTTCAAGCCAAGGCCACATTTAATCTTGAAAAGTCTAAAAAGCATGGGACTTGTAGAAGTAGTGTTCTGGAAAACTTCCAACGTTTGGCTATAAGGTCTAGATAAAAACAAGACATCACAAACAGTTATTCACTGTCAAGATAGTCACCCTTTTTTGATTGGATTTTATGTTCATCCATCAACAGCCAAATGTACAGCTTGTATTATTCAGGAGTTAAAACTCTGGCTTTGAGCGCTTAACGACCTCATCCCAGAAGATAGCGCTGGAGGCCTGCCTCACAGTTAAGAGCAGAATAATAACTCAAGCTATTGGAGAGATTTAGAGTGACTGTACTGAAAACTCATCTGTTTTACTGAGGCGTTTTAGTAAGCTATAGGGATAGACTGGAAAACTGAGATATGAACAGACCGTGCTAAGGGCTCTCCGTCATGCACCGGTAGTTGAGCTACCGCTTAAAAGGGGGAGAACATCGCAACACATCGAATTGGTATTTTAGGGTGGCGGATGCGTGTAAGGGGGCCAGTGGCAATGAAAGAAAGTACCATGGTGAGACCACGTTCTGAATGATTTCACTGTCCCCGAATGTTGATAAATGGTAGAAGGAAGGGGGCACAACTCCTACAGTGTTATCAGGAGCTGGCAGAAGGAGTCAGAGGACCCAGGCTCCACAGGAGCGTAGTTACCCCGCCGGGCCGTGACTCATGCAGCTGGCAGTGGCGACATGCACTCCCCCGGTGTCTTTTTGTGTGTGCGTGGGTCTGTGGGTGTGCAGAGAGAGAAAGAGAAAGGGAGAGAAAGAGAGAGATCAACTCCAGATTGTATTGGTCCCTTTTCTACTGGACATAATTGCTAATACTTTCAACCTTGCTGCTCACCAGGTCTGTCTTCACGTATACTCACCAGTAGAAGGGAAGCATTCTTAAGAGGAGAAAAACTTTCTAACTGCATTCGGCCACAGAGGCTTATACTTAGCGTACTTATTAGCAAACAACCACTGAATTTTAATTTCACTTAGGCTTATTTACATAATACAACATTTAAATAATTTACATAAAATTGCTGTGACATCCGAAATACTGCAAGTGATGCTGTTTTCCTATAAAGCTGCTTTCACATTACTGCTTCTTAGGGACACAATGACGAAGCCATAGTCTATATGTACAGTCACGAACAGTTTTAGCCAGGCAGCTGTCACAAACAAGTTCCCTTCTGGCAGAGGGGCTGTAGACAGCTTCCCCGTTCCTGAACAGATCCCACTTCTAAAGCAGTCTGGCCTTTTCTCTCCTCTCCGTGCTCGATCTTTGAACATTGCTCTGAACAGTTGAGCCAAGCAGCTATGCTTCACATAATGCATCAAGCCTCTCTCTCTCTCTTTCTCTCTCTCTCTCTCTCTCTCTCTCTCTCTCTCTCTCTCTCTCTCTCTCTCTCTCTCTCTCTCTCTCTCTCTCTCTCTCTTTCTCTCTCTCTCTCTCCTTCTATTCTTCACTCTCTCTCCTAGGGAGAGAGAAGAGCAAACAGCCTCTAGCCTCTCTCTGAAGTTGCCGGGACGACGAGAAATAGAGAGAGCTTAGTTGGTTAGGGAGTTCATTTGAGGAAGAGGAGACTGGGGAAGACAGAATATGTAGTGACACGTGTGAAAATGCAAAGTATTGGGGAATAAGTGTTGTTTGTTCGCATGCACAAACATTGTGCATGAACCAACATGCTGAGTTTTCCCCCCCCCCTAATTATGAGTCATTAAGGTTGAATGACAGGTCAGACTCTAACTCCAAGTTTGGGTAATTGACAGGTTAAAGCAGCCCTCTCAATTTAAGGTCCTTCTTTTCCCTACTGCTGAAGGATCTAGGGGCTGGGCAGTCTCAATTAAATTATATGACGGAACGTGGACCTTCGAGTCTACCTCTCATTGAGGGTGATTTATTGAGCTGTCGGCTGAAATGGCCAGCAAGCGTGCAATTTGAGTAATGAAATAACAGGCCAGTTAGAAAGCTCCATTCAAAATGGAGTTGTGATGCAGACATCAACGATGCAGTGACCCTTCAGAGTAAGTCAGTGCATGTGTATTGTTTCAAACTGATAACTAGTTTATTCACAAGGTTGTGACACCAGCGGTTGTCTAAGAGGCACCCAGAGGGCACTTCATCACATTTTCTTGCACACTGGGCCACAGTAGAGGGCACCTTTTTATCACATTTTATCTACTATAGCGGGGCACCTTATGGTAGACAGAAGGCAACCTTGCGCTTAACATGGGGCACCCAAGTCCACTAGTGAGTGACACATTTGGGGTGCACGCGGTACATAGTGGCATCGCTTAGTGTAGCTCAGCACAACTATGTTTATTGCTCTTGAGATCCATGCTCCCATCGTTTTGTGCAGCTCAGCATGGTTTGTTCATATATTAATATTTACGTGAACCCTCATCCAAACACACGCGTCTCTGCATGTCCTTGCATACACCGGACAATATTTAACTTCATGCATTGCCCAGTGCGTGTATGAGACACAGGCACTCACACACACACACACACACACACACACACACACACACACACACACATTCCTGCCTTTATAGTTAGATAGACACTAGATGGCGACATTTACCTTGATAAACAACCCCTCCCCCACATACTACATCTCTGGTCAAATATTGACTAGTTCAACAGGAAGAAATCCATAGCTGTTATTCTTCTACATACCTGTACTGTAACATCATATAACTGAGGTGTGGAGAGTATGAGATTCTGTACTGTACTGCAGTTGAACTGCAGCAGCTTATGACAACATGCAAGATAATAGGCTTAATCAGCCGTATCAGAGCGAGGTGGCTCAGCAGGACTGTTCAGATACAGGCCATCTTAACTAGGTTGCTGCTCTGCTTCTGCTGGAACAGTGGCTCACCTAAACTGATCTGAATCATTCAGGTTCACAGGGGGAAAATGTTTGTATATTGAGTCCGGGTTATCTGCATATCCTGTCCCATGGTGCACAGACTCATCTTGCAATGGCACATGGATGGTGAGACTGTGCTCATTCGAATTAAGGCGTAATATTTGTAATATTTTGTTCAATCGAAGGACTAGTAGAAGGAAACGAAGAGGGTTATTTTTTAACATGCAATGGCTGCAATGGCTGTGAATGGACTGTCTGCTTAAATTGGGAAAAGTTTGAAATAAAAGACTGTACAAGAGTCCTCATTGTTATGTAGGCTGGAGAATTTATCATGGAAACGACACCTCCCTTGTACCAGACTGCGCTACTCACACAGAGAGATGCGTAAATTGTTCTTAACTGGGGGAAGTAAAGGAAAGAGAGGAAGACAAAAAAACTGGCACAGTGTCAGGAACTGCAGCTGCAGGTGTCTGCCAAACAATGATCTAAAATGGTGCTTGACACAGTGTGTGTTGGGTAAAGCAGGTCCGGTCTGAGCAGTGGGAACACAATCCTGCCCTATGACATCAATTAAACTGGTAGAGAAATGGTTATGTCACATTAAAGGCAGCTTATCTGGAAACTTGCCGTAGCATACTTGAGGGTACTTATTGAGATGCATTAGTGCTTTCAGATTCTAAAGGTTTGTCCTTCCGAGTTTGCCCATTTGAAAAAAATAAATGCCTTCATGACTTCCATATCTCACATTTTATTCTCATCCCCCTATCTTATCTGTCTAGGAATTTCCCTAGTAGGCTACAGTGCACCCCATGGATTGACACTAAGAAGGTTTTATGAAAGGTAAACATAATATCCTTGTAATTTACGACCCTGTTCAGCAGCAAACTGGGGTTAAAGTCAAGGCCTAAAACCACATCATTATTCGGTAGCATTATTATAACAGTGGCATTACTATACATTTGCTCCCTGCCTGCAACGAAATCGTCACGTGACCAACTTTTCAAACTTCCTGATGATCTTTGGTCCAAGGCAATGACAGCTCCGTTTCTCCACAAAAAAATCTTAAACTCCGAAGTTTTACATGATAGCATAGCTTAATATACATAGTTAACTTCTCATCATATCGTGTTCAGCATTGTCCAAAGAATGCACGAAGGAATAATTTTACTGGGTATTCAAAAGTGACCGCCGGCGGAAGCCAAGCTAGTTGCTTTAGACTAGCCCTATTTGCTAACAGCGCAAGTTAACATCGTCAACGTGGAAAGAAGGATGTGGGTATGCTGACCGCTGCAACATCTACATACCAGTCAGATTTAATGACACGAACTCTCAACAGTTGCTGCAAAGAGCATGGAATGTAGAGAAGGTAGGTTAAGGATTCACGTATTTAGTTTAACTCATGAATTAACTTTAATTCATGAGTGGTGCCCGACACAGTTATCAGATACAACCTCCCATTTATTTGTTCCATGATGGTTTTGTGTTGTGAGCTGCTTTCGTTTTTTAAGAACTTCACGTTACACGAAGAGAACTCGTGGCAGTTTTATTGCAATTGAGTTATGTATCTTACTGCAGCGATGTCGTTTGTTAGTATGAAGTAAGTTAGCAAGTTCGCCATCAGAAGTTGGTAGTTGCATGAGTGACAAAATGATACAGTGTGTCCCCGTCCAATAAATTCATGCACGGAGATTGTTATTGCTTCTCACATAGGTCTATAGGGATTTTACCCTCTAAATGGCTCTGTGTGAGATTATTAAATCTAACTTCCAAATTACTTGATATGGCTTTGAAGTTTGATTATTCTTTAGCCTACTTATATACAATAGTTTTGTCAGAGGTTTATAAGAGGCGTGATTGTAAAGCAAGGTAGGCTACCTAAGTAATACATTTGTTTAAACCATATACTCTAATGTTGCATGCCACTTCTGTCACTATAAAGTGACAGGTTATTTAATTTAGGGTTTAGGGTCAGGTCTAGTGAATAGCTGGTTCCTCTGATGTGTCGTTGAGTTTACCATTCTAAGAATCTCCCCCATAACAGGTCTGGCTGTAGGTCATTCCCCTTCAACAAGGTTGAGCTCTTAATACAATATCATTTCATTTGTCGAGATGGGCAGAGGCAGTGTGTCGGACGTCCATGCATTTCTGAACTCTGTATGATTCTGCATGGTTTCTCTGCTTATTGACTGTGTTTATTCTTAGTGTAATCAGCAGAGAGTTGTTTGTGTTTGTGAAGAAAGAGAGATAGTTCTCTCTATTATGTGTTAAAAGGGGCTTTTGGCTAAGACCTCTGACTGTATATAGGCCCCTCTCAGATACAGGTTTTCCAGAAGTCCTGTTCAGCTAGTCCTGGCAAATAGAATGTTCAAGAAGCTTTGGAATGTTTCACAGTGTACTACAAGGAACACCAGTTGTACTGATGTGTCATAGCATAATGTGTGATCTATGTCAAAATGACATTCAACCCGATTCAGTCTAATGACAGCCTTTGAATACAATAGGTTCCAGGAATTTAGGGTGGGGCTGACATGTCAAAAGCTTATGGGTTGTATGTCAATACTGCATCTCTTGTTCTTTACAAATCTGCACAAGGTGTCTGGATGGGATGTCTCTCCATGTAGTTGTGTACTGCAGTATACACTAAACCCTCCACACTGAACTCCTAGTAAAGCATCCACCTGAGCTGCTACCGTGGCCAGGTCTTTCTTAAGATTAGGTGCTGAGTGCTCAGGCGCACACCACCCTGGACAGAAGAGATGTCGGTACAGTGCAAGACTGTATTAGACCACTGAGCATTAGTTCACAGACAGAAAAGTGGCCCTCCAACCCATCTCCATCCCAATATCGATACCATTAGAACATTGGCTTAGCTAGGTGGAAGTTCTAGAAGCTTTGTCTAGGGGTGACTTTCAGACCAAGATTTGACTATCACGATAACTTTAGTCATTAACATTTAGTCATTTAGCAGACGCTCTTATCCAGAGCGACTTACAGTAAGTACAGGGACATTCCCCCCGAGGCAAGTAGGGTGAAGTGCCTTGCCCAAGGACACAACGTCATTTGGCACGCCGGGGAATCAATCCGGTAACCTTCTGATTACTAGCCCGACTCCCTCACCGCTCAGCCATTTTTTTTTGTGTAGTGTAAGTTCAGGACTCGGTCTTCCCTGGAAGGGGGCGGGTCTGTGAAAGGAGCCCGCTGAAGCCTTAGTGGGGCTCAGCAGGAGCCCTCGGAATTAGTGACTCAACAATGCAACACAAACACAGACGTGGCCATGACACACACATCCACAGACCCTAACTATTCCTAATCCAGTTTTGACAATGCAGACAGCTCCGTGGTAGGGAGACAGACACTACAAGTGTGTGTGCGCTCACGCAGATGTGTGTGTGTGTGTGTGTGAACATAATCCATCATCAGGGATATCTAAGGGGTTGAAAGGTCCAGGCAGGTGAAGGAGGGGAGGGTGGTATTTCAGTTCTATTCAGCCCTAGTCTGTCACTACCATGGTAGAGCTACAGTACCCTGCTAAAATATTGATGCAGTGATTACACTCAATCAGGACAGTTGTAGTTCCGTTTTAACACTGATAAACTGGCATACTTAAGGGGAGAGGATATATCTTGGACGGCTCATTCACCTTAAAGGTTGTTGTGAGATGTTGTGAGAGTTTGAGGGCTTAAATGGGCAACGCAAGAAAAGAGTCACTGAAAAAATAAGAAAAGTTGTCTACTCAAAAAGTTGAACCTACACAAAATAAACAGTTGCAAGTTTATACTTACTTATATAGACTGTGTGCCAAAGAAAACGCAGATAAGGAAACACACTGCAGTGTTATTCAGTCTGATTTAACTTTTTTGAAAAGTTTATTTAATGACAGTTTTAGCATGGCCCTAAGTTAGTTTTTTTTTATCAACGGTGGATTTACATTTACATTTAGTCATTTAGCAGACGCTCTTATCCAGAACGACTTACAGTAAGTACAGGGACATTCTCCCCGAGGTTAGTAGGATGAAGTGCCTTGCCCAAGGACACAACGTTATTTTGCACGGCCGGGAATCGAACCAACAACCTTCTGATTAATAGTCTGACTCCCTCACCACTCAGCCATCTGACCCCCAGATGATGATTATTATCATTGATGCGGTCGTTTGCTAAGCTGTCCCTGACATGTTTTCCTCTTTTAGATGTAAATACTGTTGAGCGTTATTTCACTGGTGGAGTGTGATGAAGTTAGCTCAATGGCTAAGAATGGTGGTGCCTAAACAAATTAGCTTGACAGGAGTGAAAAACGATATGCATGAAGTTTGGTTTCTTAATGAATGGTTAACCAGTAGTAAGACTAGCTGATTTCTTTATTCTAGCTGTCTTGAACAGTGTGTGTGTGTGTGCGTGCGTCTTCCACAGAGAGTTCTGTCTTGGGCACTGTAGTGTCCACTGTGTAGCGCTACTTCACTACTTTGCGTGGCCAGAGGGGGCGCCAGAAGGAGGCCGGCGATGAGGGTGCGCTGCTCACGCAAGCTCAACCTCCTGACTAAGACCTTCTTCCTCATCTGCGTCCTGTGGCTGGCCTACGTGTTCCTGGCCCCCGCGTCCTCCTCCGCCTCCGGGGCCGCGGGAGAGGATGGTGGGGGACGCTCCCTGCGGCAGTTTGCCTCGCTGGGGGGGGAGGATGGGGGGAGGGCGGCGGAGCAGCTGACCAGGCCCGTTTACGTGAAGGCGCCGGCGGACAGCAACGCGCCCGGGGAGTGGGGGAAGGCCACTAGGCTTAACCTGGGGCCCGAGGAGAAGAAGCTGGAGGAGGACAGCGTGGAGCGCTACGCCATCAACATCTACGTCAGCGACAAGATCTCCCTGCATCGACACATCCAGGACAACAGGATGTACGAGTAAGTACACAGGCCGACTGATGTAGGCTGGTATCTTCCTGTTGCCCCTGGGTGGCCGAGCTGGTCCTAGATCAGGTCACCACCACCACTCTGTGGTGCTCAACAGGCGAAAGTACTAGACCCGTCTAGAGACCACTGAGCAGTTGCACCAGTGCACATCTCCTCCCACCCCACCTCTCCTACTAATGAGTCCCAGACCTTGCAACAGGACAATGAGAATGTTCCCTAGAAAACAGAGCGTTCTCCCTCTTTTTATTTAGCCCCCAAAAAAGAAATCACTCAAAATGAGCTGTGTAACGACTCCCAATAGGCATCAGTGCTGTTTACGAAAGAGTGTTGAAACTGTGATGGGATGGATGAATACCATGAATCTAGTAGATTCGTAAAGTCTGTGTGTGGGGTTCCACATTTCAGAACTGAAAAGAAACTGTTTCCGTTTCATACCTTTTAGCCCGATGCATGGAACCTATAATCACTACTAACCCAAACCCCTAACTCTAACCTTAAACCTGAAGGTCTCGACACCTCACAGATTTTCCCATTAAAAACTGTTCTTCTGAGGAGTGATGACAGCATGGTTGGAGAGGGAATCTGGTAATCATGTCTAACCTACAGATTAAACAGATAAGAAACTCCACAAGCTGCCACACGTTTTTAATGAGACCACAGCAGACTGAGCACTTACACCACACGCTTTGGATTCCTCTCATCTCATGTTTTTGTTACTTTTCAATGTGTTTCTACTGAGAAATGCAACTCCTCTTACATTTCACTGACTTTACAGTCAACAGGGGAATCTGTCTGGGCCTGTGGTTGGCTTGGAATGAGGCCAGAACCACCGGTGAACCCTTCTGTTACTACACATAGACAGAGTAGTATACTTACACTCCCACCCCCTCTGTTTAAGGACCTTTTTTTTCTCACCTCTTTTATCCTCTGGTGTTTCAGTCCTTTCCTCTATCCAAGCCCTCTCCCTCTCCCTCCCCCCTTGTCTCCCCCCTCTTCTCTCTGGCCTCTGAGAGCTTTGTTGGTATGTGGAGCTTTGGTGGGATTTCTCTCCTCTCGTAGTCCCGTGTCCAGCCTCAGACCTCGCGTCAGCACCAGCAGCCAAGCCTAACACCTCTCCTGCACCAGCCAACAGAAAAGCTCACATGCAGCTTGAGAAGGACACGGTTAACTCCCCGACGTCTAGATAACGTTGTTGGCTAAGGGTTTGGAATCATGGTTAGGGTCTGGTGTTCAAGTCTACTCTGAACTCATTCGTTGTTTTTTTGCTCCAACCCGCCCAACTAGTTTGTCCACCCCCATTGTCTTACAGGTGTCGAGCGAAGATATTTGACTACCGTCACCTGCCCACCACGTCCGTCATCATAGCGTTCTACAACGAGGCGTGGTCCACCCTGCTCAGGACCATCCACAGTGTGCTGGAGTCCACCCCCGCCATCCTGCTGAAGGAGATCATCCTCATCGACGACTTCAGCGAGCGAGGTGAGACGCCCCACCACAGAGGGAGATGAGCAGTTAGAATACAATAGAATGAAGATGGGTGAGGCATAAAGATCATCCAGATGACTGACACAGTAACTAACCGACGTATCTTGTGGGCATGTCTCACAATGTCTTCCCCAAACTGACGTGCCGACCTAACAGTTTTCAATAACAGGTCTAAGTGAGCCGTTGACAGACAGGTATGCAAAGGCGGATTAGTAGGACAGCTGGAAAGACAGAAGACATAAAAGCTGTTAAAGAAACAGAGGATCAGAACTGGGAGAAGGGGATTGCTCAGACTGTCTGTTTGAATTGAATGTGGTGTTTATATTTGAGATAATTGGGTTGCTGGCAACATGATTTTCTCTCCATGACGTTACCTAGATGGCTATTACCTCAGCTGACCTCACCTCACTTACATGACATAATTTCCTCTCCCTCAACCACTGAGACCAATAAGAATGTCAGCCATGCCACTGTCAGATCAGCTGTGTTCACAGCTGATGAAAAGACAAGGAGGGATCATCACGCTCTCCTTTATAAAATCCATCATAAATGTCCTTCAGGAGAGTCGAGAGAATTTGTTTTTCCCCATTGACAGTAATGGCATAACATTGTTCTTTTGAAAGCAATATAAATCAGACAAGAGGAGAGACTGAGAGAAAAAAGAGACAGTCGAGAAATAATAACAACTTTGACCTTCGTTCTCTCTCTAGTAGAACATGTCTTCTGCTGTACAATGCTGTACAGTGTGTTCACAGAGCATGGGAGCAAAGAAAGATCCCACTTCATTGCTCCTTTGATTTCATATCAATCTCATTTTTATAACACCTCTCCCTCTCCCTCTCCCTCTCCCTCTCTCCCTCTCCCTCTCCCTCTCCCTCTCCCTCTCCCTCTCCCTCTCCCTCTCCCTCTCCCTCTCCCTCTCCCTCTCCCTCTCCCTCTCCCTCTCCCTCCAGTCTATCTGAAGTCTCAGCTGGCTGAGTACATCAGCAACCTGGAGCGCGTGCGCCTCATCCGCACCAACAAGAGGGAGGGGCTGGTGAGGGCGAGGCTCATCGGCGCCACCTACGCCACAGGAGACGTCCTGACCTTTCTGGACTGCCACTGCGAGTGCGTCCCTGGCTGGATCGAGCCTCTGCTGGAGAGGTGCGTCACAACGCTGATCCTGAAACAAGGACAACGCTCTCAGACGGATAGGACGTATTCACAAGTATTTTTCCATGGTAGCATAACCTGTTTAGAACGAGAAACCACTAAAACATGAGAGAAATGTGGATACATAATAAATACTCTTTGTGATTAATATTGTGTGCTTGTGTTATAGAAAAACGATTGAAACTGGACACCATGTCCGGTTTCTAGGAATTCATATGGTCTGCATTTGTCGTTTGCAGGATTGGTGAGAACAAGAGCACCATTGTCTGTCCGGTCATTGACACCATCGACTGGAACACCTTTGAGTTCTACATGCAGACGGACGAGCCCATGATCGGGGGCTTCGACTGGAGGCTTACCTTCCAGTGGCACGCCGTCCCCGAGGCCGACCGCAACAGACGCAAGTCTCGAATCGAACCCATTAGGTTGGTGCCTGTCTGGTCGAACGACCGAAACGGGAGGACCTTTGAACGAATATGAGTTCTTATATGAAATGGGATGCTTTGAACCGAGTGAATATCTCTATTTGTGCATCTGTGTTGCATTTCTGATCTGATTGACCACAGTAGCTGTCTAATAAAGCTGACCATCCCTTTCAGGTCTCCTACCATGGCGGGTGGACTGTTTGCTGTGAGCAAGGCCTACTTTGAGTACCTGGGTACCTATGATATGGGCATGGAGGTGTGGGGAGGAGAGAACCTGGAGCTCTCCTTTAGGGTGAGTCAGGACTGGGGATGGAAGTGTGGGGAGGAGAGAACCTGGAGCTCTCCTTTAGGGTGAGTCAGGACTGGGGATGGAGGTGTGGGGAGGAGAGAACCTGGAGCTCTCCTTTAGGGTGAGTCAGGACTGGGGATGGAGGTGTGGGGAGGAGAGAACCTGGAGCTCTCCTTTAGGGTGAGTCAGGACTGGGGATGCCACAAGCTCCAGGTCTGGGTTTTCAGATCTTTTCATTGTTCTTTAGTTTTTCACGTTGCCTCCCTATTTCTCCATCGTTTTTCCCCGTTTCTCCAAACATTACGATTGACTTCAAATGTTTGTTGAGGACTGGACCGGGACGGAAAATGGATTGTAACAAAAGCAAAAAGGATCTTGTATCTGCCTTCCCCAAAATAGATGTCCAAACATGTCATTATCAGTTGTTGTGAGTGGTTGTCTTAGTCACAGTGTCTGCTTGCTGCCACCACAAACGGCATCGCAACTTACATAATAGGAGATGCCTTGTAACCATGCAACCGTCCCCTTTCACTTGTCTGTGTCAGTAAAACGGGCACAGATTGACTTTCTGTGCGTTTGTTTGTGTGTATTAAGGAAAGATGGATGGGCTGTCCCCACGAGTGATCTATTATGGATGTGGAAATAAAATAGCTCTCACTGGGACACCATGCATCATTTATAATCCCAGCATTGTTTACAACTGTGTTTTGGGAAGACAAAGAAAATAAGCCATAAACAGAAATGTTTGGTATGTTAAAGTGTAAATGTGTGGTGCTTTCTCTGGCTTTTAGCATATGTTATAGCAAGAGCAAGATTGTTTTAATTTAGAGCATAACTCAAGCAGGCAGTTATTACATGTAAACTAGGGAGTAGAATGACCGCCCTTTCTCCAGGGGAGCTTTCCTGATGTGTGTAGCAGTGGTGGGAAAACAAGCAATTAAAAGACGCAAATAGATAGCAGAAATCTGAGGTCCTGGAGGAGATTCGCATGCTGTCAGTTGGTCCCAACAACTAACTGGGATTTCGACTATCTGGGATTTGTATTCAGTGGCAGCATGGGGGTTAAGAATCTGAGGCAGGTTTATTGGGTATTCAACAATGTCATTAATCCTGGGCATAAGCATTCCTTATGAGCCATGTGAATGATTGAGTGAGTAATTTTGTTGTCATGAAAATAGAGGTAACCTATACAATTCTTGATTGAACCCCCCCACCTATTCCCTAAATTGGTAGTACTCTATAATGGTCTAATTATCCACATTTGTAATTATCCACATTACTCTATAATGGTCTAATTATCCACATTTTCATAGAAAGTGAATAAGTCATATGAACACATATCACACACACTAACGCTCCTGCCCTGTCTCCTCCCCAGGTCTGGCAGTGCGGGGGCAGCCTGGAGATCCACCCCTGCTCCCACGTGGGCCACGTCTTCCCCAAGAAGGCCCCCTACGCCCGGCCCAACTTCCTCCAGAACACCGTCCGGGCCGCCGAGGTCTGGATGGACTCCTACAAGCAGCACTTCTACAACAGGAACCCACCGGCCCGGAAGGTACTGCAGCTAGCTCAGCTAATGGCTCACAAACAGCAGTTAACAGCGCATGAACCATGGCTGGAATCACATTTTCAAATACGACTTGCTACTTGATTCTGATAGCTCATGATAATGAAATCAAATGGACCGATGGCAAAATACAAGACTAGGGCTCAAATATGTTTAAATAGGCTTGGACCGGAGTTGAAAATGGTCCTGCTATTCGCATTTAGATTATTATTATTAAAGTGATCACTTAGTAAAGGCTAGTAGAGACTTGCAAATTTTGGCACGTGGCAGCTTTGTAACATCCACAGGCTGTGTCTACTACCGCGCACTGTGCACTTCGAGCACTGACTTTCAGTGCTTAGGGCGCGTCACTCACAAAACCAGAATAATTCAGTGCACTGAAAGTACCAGGATGGCGCACTGCAAACGGTCCAAAAAAACAGTGTACAACGATGGACACTACTCGCCCTAAACGGGTGCCATCTTGGCTACGTAGCGGAAAAGGAGGAGCCCTTTTGGCAGCTTTTTCCACTTGAGTGGAGAAGCGCGTTCATTTTGGCAGGTTTTGCGGGTGTCGCAAGCAGATTTGCGTCCGTCACTTCCACCAAGTGTTTAATGTAAGTGTTCCATTTGAGACAGCACTTATCAGCGACGGAGTGCACTGAATATGTAAGTGCACTGTTTTGCAGTGCACTGTATTGCAGTGTACTTTGTAAAGTGCGCGGTAGTAGACACAGACACACTCTTGTGTGTCAAGTTCTGCTAAGTTCTTAGGCCACCATGAGTATGTTCCTCATCCAGCTCCTCCGCTCCTCCTCTATAGCAGCATGATGTGTCAACATGTACAGCACTACCTAGGACAACGCCTGGGTTGTTCTTTCCACAAAGCACATCGAAAGCTCAGTGTCATATTTTGTCTATCGTTTACTTTAGACTTCTGACGGATCTTAATGTCAT
The DNA here is from genome assembly GCF_021917145.1 of Hypomesus transpacificus. NCBI lineage: Eukaryota > Metazoa > Chordata > Actinopteri > Osmeriformes > Osmeridae > Hypomesus > Hypomesus transpacificus. The sequence goes on from NC_061063.1 coordinate 5,165,933, forward strand.
TATCTTTTCATGAGAATCTATTTAGATGTGAAGCCAGGCTAATTGAAATCACATTAGCTCTAAAAGCTATAAAGGTGCTATGGTTCAGCAGCAGTAGCACACATACACACAGTCATAGGATTTATTGTTGTGGTCAGGTGTGTGTGTGTGTACTTGCCAAGCCTCTCAGGTTCAGTGTTGGCTGACTTCAAAGTTTCATGTATCTTAGTTTCACCTCTCTGAAAATATTCATTATTAATGGCAGGGATCTTTGATCAAACCATAAATTACCCCGGCTGAGGGAATGAAGGAGCCAGGTGGCTAAATATGACCCTGTCCAGTCAAAGGAGATTGGATAGTTTGTGTCAAATCCTGTGTGTGTGTTCACCTGTTTTGTTTGGCCTCGCCCCCTCAAGGTGTGCCTCGTCTGCTCGTTAGCGGGATATTTAGTCAGTTGGGTTATGTTTGTCCTGTGCCAGTTCGTCTTGTGTGTTTCCCGAGTCGTCCCAGCCAGTTTCTCTCAGTGTTCCCAGTATCAGTATTTAGATTACCCGTGTACTGAACCCTGCCTATCAAGTACCTGATTCAGCCTGCCATCTGTCTGTGCCTTATCAAGACTCCACTGTGTACCGAACCTTGCCTGTCCATCACCTAAGTCAGCCTGTCGATTTGGACTCATAAACAACTGCTACCTATCTACCTACCTCTGCTGTCTGCATCTGGGTCTACCTCTGTGCGTGAGCCGTGACAGTTTGGGTGTCCTTATGTAGACTAAGCTCTACTACCACAACTTGCACTTTTGTAAATGTTGCCATGATAATGGCTTGAATTGTTAATGGTTTGTTAGCTAAATATTTAGTATATTACACACAACACTCAATGTATAACAGAATATATGATACTATGTATTAAGTAACTATAATGCCGCCCCAAAATAAATACTTGTATCTGTAGCCTTACCCAATACCTCTAGTTTAACAGTTTGCTTATAATGATAGATGAGTTTAATTCAGTTGAATTATGTTTGACAAGAGGGTTGTTCGAACATTGTGGATTTATAATGAGGCAACACCCAGAACTAGACAAACATCTGCAACACATTCCCAACATCAGAATTGTGCACATTGCCCACACCCTGTTGGCTGCTTCAAAAGCTCCACCCAAGCAAACTCAACAAGCAGCGATGTCCTCAACAGGATGTAAACTGGGATAACCAGGAAACTCACACACAATGATCACACACAAACCCGATCACCCTAATCACCATAAACGAGTGCTTCAGGAACGGAATCAGAATCAGAAGGGATTTTATTCGCCATGAATGTTTGCACAATCAAGGAATTTACTTTGGCAGGGAGGTGCATACATTAAACATATAGGAATATTGGAATTAACGTTGTGCGTGTTTCTCACACAGGAGTCTTATGGGGACATCTCAGAGAGGGTTGTGCTGAGGGACAGGTTGAAGTGTCAGAGCTTCGACTGGTACCTGAGGAACATCTACCCTGACCTGCATGTTCCTGAGGACCGAGAGGGCTGGCACGGAGCCGTGAGTTTCCCCAACTTGCACTTTGGATGAGCTGAGTGAAGATGCACATGTTTTCAGTGACCTTCTACAGTAGTATGAATACTGCAAGATGGATTTCACTGGGTAAAGGGTGTACTATAGTTTCAATATTTCATTTCTTGCAGGTTCGTAACTCTGGGATCCATTCAGAGTGTCTGGACTACAATTCCCCAGAGCACAGTCCTACAGGAGCGCACATCTCTCTGTTCGGTTGTCACGGACAGGGAGGCAACCAGGTGAATAGAATTGCACTTCTGTTTAATCTCTCCTTTCGCCCCGCCCTCTCTGCTTTCTCCCACTCTCTCATATCCCTCTCTTGACCTTATGTCTCTGGGATGGATGACTGGCTGGGTAGATGTAATGAAGTGAATGTCAACAGTATCTGGTGTCCACACAGGAAGACAAGCCACAGTTCCAATAGCTCAACACAGAGGAGCTCCACGCTTTCTTATACCGTTTCTTATATTGCTGCTTACACTTATATATAAATACCCTCCCTCTTAACATTGAACAACTAACAACCTTTTCTATATACTAGTTTAAACATTACAGGTGAAAATGTTGGAGTTCTTGTGGGATTATTCAAAGCCTAGATAATGATCTCTCTATGTTGTATATTTAATGTCTCACCTGCCCCCCTTCCCACCCATGGATCTCCTCCACAACCCTTGTAGATCTGATGACCCATCAAAGCATTCTGAGCATCAGGTGTCTCATCACCACCACACCACACAACCAGCCACGTGTGACGGACCAAAATCAATGTTTCCACAACTGCCAAATGTGAAACGAGAACCTCGGTCTCTGTCTCTCGGTCTCCTGGGACCTAGTTCCATTTAAAAGATACATGAGCTACATTGAGCTTTGTCCCCTGCCAGGACAGCATGAATGGGTGAATGGCACCAATGATTGACTGGGTAAATAAGTTTGAGGCAGACACACGGACCGTGAGGAGATGGAGAAGGGGAAGATGGCGGCTCTTATTATTCCAAACTAACCATTACTCAGTCTAAAAGATGCATGAGGAGGAGAGGACAGAGGCAGAGATGAGAGGAGAGGAGAGAGAAGCATTGGTGAAGATTGATTACCTGTGGCTGTTTAAAGGGCACCAAGGGTGGTATTGTTGTTTGGTTTGTGACAGGCTGGAAGAAGACACCTGGATGATGAGTTGGTGGGTGGAGGGGTGGTGGTGGGGGGCGGGGTTAGTATTTTTATGTCCTGGTGATGGAGATGGCTATGGCTTTGTTCTCCATGATGAGATGCCATCAAGTAAACACACACACACAAACACACACAAACACACATACAAACACATGCACACACACAGACACAAAAACAAACACACACACACACACCTTAAGATGGGCCGTCAGGAGGGCAAATCTTGCCGTCTTAGTTGTCGTAGTCAACAAGGTCAAGAGAAGGAGAGACAGGGGTGGAGGAAAGGGGTTTGGATAAGGCAGGAGAGATGACTGATGTTGACACACTTCTCTCCAACGGAGAACACACATTCTCTCTCTTACTCTCTCTTTCTCTCTCTCGCGCACCCTACCCCTCCCTCCCTCGTCCTAGTACTTTGAGTACACATCACAGAAGGAGATCCGCTTCAACTCGGTGACAGAGCTGTGTGCTGAGGTGCTGGAGGGCCAGACCCACGTGGGGATGAGGCACTGCCCTCGTGACAGACTCCCCAGGCCTCCCTCCATCATCTGGGAGTTCAGAGACGTGAGTGTCACGCCCACCGCGGTCCCAGACACCAACACACATTGCATATGTGCGCACATAAGCAAGGGGCAGCATGTTGTAATGTACACAAGTGGAACACCTGCATGCCATACCTTGGGCTCCAGTTGGGTGAGAATGTTTGCTACATTGCAGGATGGCAGCATCTACCACCCTCTCTCCGACTCCTGCGTCACGTCCTACCGCACCAATGAGGGACGCACAGACATCCAGATGAAGAAGTGCTCCCCTGCAGACAAGAACCAGCGCTGGACGTTTGAGTGGTGACAGGAAACAGGACGCAGGAAGCCACATTGCAAGTGACCTTTTGACCTTGTGTGACGGCCTCTGTGGTGCGTTCTCCTGAAACGCATTTTAATGAACAGAAAGATTTCGCAGTTCAACGACAAGATGTTTTAGCGAAGCAAGGACTTTTATGATGCAAGTCTTGTGGGAACTTTTTTAAACCATGACTGAGGTAAAATCCACGAGGCCTGTTTCCTGTTTGACAGTGTACAGTATCCCTTCCGGTGCCTTCGTCAGATGCAAAAGAGGCCAGACCACACCTGAAGTGCCAATATTTCTACCCATCATTGTTATTTCTGTATATACAAACACACATTTTGTTTGTATTCGCTTTTAGACTGTTCTCTCTTGTGCTATACTAGACAGGTCTGTAAACCTTGTGCCTTGAAACCTGAGGGGGTCTTCATCTTCCTTAAGTACTCCTTGACTAGGAAGCTCATTACATTTCTGATGCAGAAAAATTCTCTCATCAATGTTTTGATGTCAAAACCTGTCACACATCAGCTGATCAAATTCTACTTGCAATAATGTTTTAAGAATGTCCAAGGGTGATAGGAAATGTATCTACAGTCATATACTATTCTCTCGTTCTATAATCACTCTTGGGTCTACACGCTTACTCTTAAGCAGTATCTACTTTAAGTGAAAGATTACTCTGAGACGGTGTGATGTCTTTGAGATATTAGTGTATGGCCTATGACTGTACAGAATGCTGTGAGATTAACGAGGGTGTGGAATCATGGGAGAGTGATACGCTGTTGGGAGCAGAACTACACTGATCTGACTCAGCACTATGTCTCAGGAGACTCTCAGGAGTGGACTCCAGGCTGGAACAAGACTTGAAGACGTCTGTTGAGTTTTTTTTAAGCTCAACGTGGAATTTGACCAGAGGAAGACCCAGTGAGAAGACACACCTCAAAGTCAGACCTCTGCAGCCTAACGGGCAGACCTCGCTTTAGCACACGGGGTTCCTGCTATTGACCGTAGATCTGACAAGTTCATTTCAAAGAATCATGTGTCACTCCCCAAACTTGAAATTATTTTCACCAGAATTCTGCTATATCCACCCTCCCTTCTAAACTGGGATGTCTTTGGGTTCTTCTAATGGGGCTTGATGGGGTTTTTGTGGACTAAAAGAACATACATTAGATCTTCATAAGAAAAGACTTGATGTAACTTGATTCTTATTTTTTGCAGTTGAAGTGCTTGTTGATTTCTTTGTACTGCAGGTGATTTGATATAATAAGTCTTTTGTGGTGTTTTGCACTTTATGGCTTTTTGAAATGTTTTTATTTGTTAAGGAATGGTTGATCCTAGAAAACAACTCTTTACGATGTATTTTCTTTTCTGTTGCTTTTTGTAAATGATTTAATGCAAATGATAAGGGAATTGTGCGTGTTTGAACTACTAATGAAGCACAAGAGATTGAGAAGATAATCACATTATGAAATATCATTATGAAAATGACGTTTGTTATATTTTACATTTATGCATTTAACAGACATTTGTTGTGAATTTCGGAAGGCAGATGGATGCTTTAAAACTGAAAATTAAATTGGCAGAGTATCAACGCTTTTATATGTACACACGGTTCTAAGTGGGCATCCTTGCATTGCATGGGAATATCAAGTGTCGATAACAGTCGAGCCTTTGTGTTTGCGCCATCTAGTGGCACGAGAGCTTCTATGAAAAAAGTGCTTTTTGTCAAGATGCCATAGATGTCCTCATGCATAGAAAAATAAAACACTCCGGTTGCCTTGTCTCTTTGTTGTTTTGACAATAAGAGTACTCAATCAAACAGTAGGACACTCGAATTACCTTCTCGTTGCCTCAATTATTTATCATTTTAATTTGCTTATACATATATTTTGTTTCAAATACAATGTTTTTACGCAAAACCGAAAGCAATATATTCGGGAGCAGTTTCACACTGCTGCAAATATTTTGCCTGTGAATGCTTGTCCTTAAACAAACAGTCACCACCAGCAAGGGTGCTCAATGCTGACTGACAGAGAGTTATTTTACGTTTCATCAGAGGAAGTAAGTGTTATTCTTGAGCAGTAATGGTAAAGCGCTACTGGTCACGTGACGCGTTTTCCTCTGACCGCTACTTGTTGCAAACTCGGAAGTAGAACTGTCGATTAGTGGCATGCGAAATCAAAATTGCACAATTAAAACAATTGTGGTAGGAAGCCGACTATTATGTTCGGTCAACATGAAGATTATTGTAGGCGCTTTTCCGGTATAAGTGTAGTAGGCTATTGCAACACCTTGTGACATCATGAGAGGCAAAAGATTGCCCGCCTCACTATCTAACTTCGATTTGAGTCAAGTTCGGCTGACATTTTCGTGTAGCACACGAAAATTGCTTGCTTCGGCAGCACATATACTAAAATTGGAACGATACAGAGAAGATTAGCATGGCCCCTGCGCAAGGATGACACGCAAATTCGTGACATTTTCGTGTAGCAGTCAAATGTAACAGGCAGTTAGGCGACGCTTCATTGTAAGCAGCCTCAATGATAAAGAAAGTCGTAAAGCTACATTGAATCGATGTTAAACTGTGCGAAGATGGAGGAAAGGCTGGACCCGAAGTGGATTTGGATATGTTCGGGCACAGAGTGAAACGAGATGCACGTAGCTCTTTGATTTGACCTGGATTTTTTCGTCTTCAAGTGCTAATCCAACAGATAGCCTAACAAAGATAATCATATTAGGAAAAGCCTCGAATAGCATCGCCAGCAAAACGGTTCAATCAGACGAGCTGTTGAAACGGGAATTCTTGCCGCATGTTTTCCAAACTTGTTCCTGAAAGTTGCTTTTCATTGATCAACCCTACGAATTGGTTTCAAATCTGCTGTAGCCTATGCGAGCAAACAGAAACAAGAACTGCATTGCCTGCATTTGATCTCAATAATGCATGTAGGCAATAGGCTGTCACAGTAAAATTAGAGGATGGACGATTTATATAGTACTTGTTGCTACTTGGAACTCTCGGGGTCCATGAAAATATTGCTATCTTGAGGGAGGAAATAAGCAGTTTGAGAGCAACACGATGGCAGTCTGCGGGCGCAGGAACCGACCGAAGTTAATTATTTGCCTCTTCGGAGTTTCTGCCATTGTATATTTAATGTTCTTTAGGCATAATTCGGTTGACATAGGCGAGACGAATAGGAGAGAAGTTCATTCAGAGGAAAAAGTATCAAATGAACTGCTTAAAAAGCCTGTCTACGAGAAACCGCCGTTGGATGTAAATGCTTTAGGCGAAATGGGTAGAGCTGTCATATTGAACCTCGTCGGAGAGGAGAAGAAGAAGGAAGATGAGAGCATTCAGAAGCACCAGATAAACACTTATGTGAGTGATAAAGTATCGCTCCACCGCAGGTTACCGGAGAGATGGAACCCATTGTAAGTTGAAAATGAGTTTACCGTGAATGATGCAAAAATTATGTCTTTGTGTATAACCATTTTCCTAACCACAAACGCAATGCTAGTGTTATGATTTGAGAAAAAATACTGTTCAGGATTTATAGGGGACTGTATCTTGTTGAAAAGGTAACTTGGCCCTGATGGATCTCTTGCTGGTTTGTTAAAAAGAGCTTCCCAGGTTTAACCGAACTGTGTCACAACCATAACGTGACAACAGGGCTACACACTACTGTATCCACAGTATTCATAACATGCAGTTAGCTCCCATATTAACCCTCTCTTTGTTGAAGCTCATCTTTTCTGACCCATAAAATACAAAGAACTACCACAGTGATAATCCAATCACAACCCTTTATACTGCTGTCCGGAGTTGGACTCCAACCAGAGCAGGGTGTGGGACTCATGTTTCCTGTCACATCTAGGTGCAGGGCTGTCAGCTATGACTACCGCTCGCTGCCTTCCACCTCAGTGGTGATAGCCTTCTACAATGAGGCTTGGTCCACCCTCCTGCGGACGGTACACAGCGTGCTGGAGACCTCGCCGGATGTCCTGCTCAGGGAGGTGGTGCTGGTGGACGACTACAGCGACAGAGGTAGAAACTCCTCATACTGCAGACATGATCAGACAAGATACATGGACAGAGAGGGAGAACCTAAAGCAGAGAGTAAGACTGGGAAAGGGATAGGCAGGCATGCAAACAGATGGTGTGTCAGAAATAAAGAGATGCAGGCAGTCAAACGGTCAAAGTCCAAGACCGTTTGTGCTTACAGGAACTCATACTGAGCTCAAGCTGGCATACTGTTAGCTGATAAACAGTCAAATAATGTAACTTGAAACTTACAAGGTGTCACCCTAACTGACATAAATAAAGGCTTGTCATTGGCTTGGCTGAATTTTGAAACTGGTTTGCAAAATGGTCCCACCAGTCATACCATTGTGAGGCTTCCTAAGGATCTCAGTAGTACCACAAACACAAACCAGTGTGCTCAAGGCTGTGGCAATTCTGCCTTATCAAAAGTACACACAATATCACAAATTATACAGTGATGTGTTCCTCATAGTTTCAGCCAATATCAGACAAAGAACCACACTGAAACATTTGAGACACACCCTGAAAGTGTTTACCTTCTGATGTTCCCTACAGAGCACCTGAAGCAGCCGCTGGAGAACTACATCTCAGGCCTCAGGAAGGTGCGTCTGATCCGGGCCACCAAGAGGGAGGGGCTCGTGCGTGCCCGCCTCTTGGGGGCCTCCATCGCCACGGGCGATGTGCTGACCTTCCTGGACTGCCACTGTGAGTGCCACGAGGGCTGGCTTGAGCCCCTGCTCTACAGGTAGGGAAACCCCGTAGCACTTGTCAGATTCCTCATTCGTGGGCTGTCCTCCTCCACTCTTTCTCCTCCTCCTCCTCCTCCTACCTGGCTGCTCATCCTATGGGAGGTCTCCAGCACAGTTTGGGCAGGGGTGAATGTTACTGTACCTGAACCACCACCTGCTACATGTCCTGGATATCCACCCTGCCAATCCTGACCCCCAGGATCAAGGAGGAGCCGGCGGCCGTGGTGTGCCCCGTCATTGACGTCATCGACTGGAACACCTTCCAGTATCTCGGCAACCCTGGGGAGCCCCAGATTGGGGGGTTTGACTGGCGCCTGGTCTTCACCTGGCACCCCGTGCCTGACTACGAGCAGAGGCGACGCCGCTCGCCAACTGACGTCATCAGGTTTGTCGTCTGCGGCAACCACTCTCTTAGTGACAAAGGCTACACATCACTACCGGTATGCGTACACGCTTCCAGTTTGGGATTGTACTATCATATATGATAATACGAAAATTGCATTTTCTATTATATTTATTATTTACATTTATATACAGTTTTCCGATTAATAGTCTGACAGATTGATTAAGGTGTGTGTGTGTGTGTGTTCCTCCCCAGGTCTCCTACCATGGCTGGTGGGCTGTTTGCTGTCAGTAAGAGCTACTTCCATTACCTGGGCACGTATGACACAGGCATGGAGGTGTGGGGGGGAGAGAACCTGGAGATTTCCTTCAGGGTGAGTGTGTGTGTGTGTGTGTGTGTGTGTGGTGTGGTGTGAAGGAGTCTCCTGTATGTTGAAGACTAGTTAGCCTCAGTATTTTGTGTGTGTGTTTATGTTTGTGGGATGTGATATGATGTAAGTTCCAGAACTCTGTGTTCCTGTCTGCCCATTCATTTTTTGCTGCCATGGCTTCCGTTGGTGAAGACTCATAGACTCCATATCAATGTGAAATAACTGTAGCGATTCACACAAAGCTGTGATGTTGAATAGCACTGCAGGAGGGGCGGTATATGTACTGGGCCTCCAAATAACCATGACCAAGCTACATCTTCCTGATCTAAATCACCCTGAAAAGTCCCTTTCTAAACGACCAGTATCTTAATAGTCTAATTGTGGTGAAGAATTCCAGCCCTTTAGTTCATATCCAAAACCAAATATTTCCCTTAGGAAAGAAGCCCCAGAAATGTAATCCTCCCAAAAACACCCCCTCACAAAGGCGTCCATTGTGTTTGCCTGATTGAATTACAAGAACTTAATTACATCTTTGGGCTGTTGTTGTTGTTTGGGCTGATTAAGATCTGGCAGTGCGGGGGCAGCCTGGAGATCCACCCCTGCTCCCACGTGGGCCACGTCTTCCCCAAGAAGGCCCCCTACTCGCGGAGCAAGGCCCTGGCCAATAGTGTGAGAGCTGCAGAGGTCTGGATGGACCAGTACAAGGAATTGTACTACCACCGCAATCCTCATGCACGTCTGGTAGGCCTGTGTGTGTGTGTGTCTATGGGGAAGTCTTGGGGTGTGTGTATGAATGTGTGGATATTTGTTTGAAGTTTCCTTCTCTTCATTAAGCTGCATCCAACTGAGAATATGCTATTTTGATTGATTAAACACACTTTTCCATTGTCGAACACACATATGTGCACGCATACACACAAACAGACACACACACACACTCTCACACTGACTGACTGACAGGTGCACGTCTTGGGGACACCCAAGGTGACACTGACTCCACCCACCGGTGTATTATTTCCATAGAGACACACATCTACGTGTCTGTGTATCCCACACACACACACTCACACACTCACACACTTTCTTTCACTTACACACACCCTCTCTGTCTCTCTCTCTCTCTAGTGTGTGTGGTTAAGACGCAGGCTCTCTAAACACAGATCAGGTGGCCCTCATCTCCTTAAGAGGTGTGGGCTGTGCCAAACAGGCACTGCCAGGCCAAACTCTAGCCTTCGAAACACACACTCACCATCTCTCTCTGCCCAGCGGGGTCAGCGCTTGTCTTTCACACACACGCAGACGCGCACACGCACAAAATAACCCTCCCTCTCCCTCCTATATCTGTCTCTAAATATTACCTGTAGATGACACTGTTGTCTGCCATTTCATGGTCAACCAGCATGGATCATTCATAATGAGCTAGTCCCTCTTAGTTTAAAACAGACTGATCAGGGGTATCACAGTAAATCCACTGACATCTCTACCCTACTGTAGTTGTAAAGCTCAAAGGTGGAACCCTTGTTCCTATCCGTTTCCAGGAGGCCTTTGGAGACGTGACGGAGAGAAGGAAGTTGAGAGAGCAGCTGGGCTGTAAGGACTTCAAGTGGTACCTGGAGAACATCTATCCAGACATCCACATTCCTGAGGACAGACCCGGCATGTTTGGCATGGTGAGGAGAACCCCCGGAGAACCTCTGTACCTCCGAGAACCCAACATATCTCTGATGGACAGGAGAAGAACTCTTTGAATTAGATTTGACTGAAATTAACTGAAAGATTTTAATTGACAGGATCTTTTAGGGGACGTGCCTTAAATGGATGGAGTCATAAATTAAAGAACATGATTTGGTCTACGGTAGACTCAGTTGTTCTAGACTGGAGAGTGTCTCTTAAATCCCCTGTCACACATCTCTCTTATGACAACAGCAAGCGTTCAACTGTTTTCCTCATGTGTGTCGCCCTCTAGCTGAGGAACAAGGGAATGACCAACCACTGTTTTGACTACAACCCTCCTGATGACCACAACCTGGTGGGTCACCGTGTCATCCTCTACCCCTGCCACGGCATGGGGCAAAACCAGGTAGACTGCACACACACACACACACACACTCCTGCCACGGCATGGAGCAAAACCAGGTAGACTGCACACACACACACACACACACTCCTGCCACGGCATGGAGCAAAACCAGGTAGACTGCACACACACACACACACTCCTGCCACGGCATGGAGCAAAACCAGGTGGCTAAAAAAGACACCCACACGCACCCATCCATGCTTGTCTGACGCTAACCTTGGTTCCTCCCTCTCCCCAGTTCTTTGAGGCCTCCACAGAGGGGGAGCTCCGCTATAACACCAGGGAGCCAGCAGGGTGCGCTGTGGGGGACGCTGTCTCCACCTACCTGACGGTGCACCTGTGCAGGAAACCCCACCTGCCAATCCCGGAGGAGCAGAAGTTTGTCTTCAGAGAGGTGAGGAGGAGGATGGGGAGTGTGTGTGTGTGTGGCTGTTTGGTGGACCATGTTTTCTGTACCCATATGTGTATGCTCAGTACAGTGGAATTCTTTAAAAAATAAAATACAAATTGTGATTTCAAATAAAGCATCAAAAAGGGGTGGAACGAGATAACGGAAAAGAAAGGAACAAAGTGACGACGCACAAATAAGAGGTGGCTTAAAAAAACTGACATTGAGCTTCTCTTCCTCCTCCACCAAAAACTCTTTGACATCCTCCAGGGCTCTTAACCTCAGACTGTAATCTCTCAGTCCACACACACACACACACACACACACACTAGTAGGACGACGTGCTCCCTGACGGTGAACGGCAGACATGGTACAGACCTGCTCTGTTATTCACCAAGCATCTTGGCTGTGTTTAGAGTCAGGCTGTTGAGTGTTGCCAAGCATGCTAATACCTGTGGTGAACACCACACTATTTAAATGTAAATGGAGAAGGAGAGAGAGACAAGGGGGAGGAATAGAGAGAGATAGTGGGAGAGAGAGGGTAGAAGGGGAGCGAAAGAGATAGAGAGAGCGGAAGGGAAGGGGGAAAAAGAGTGGGGAAGAGAATGATAAGGTGGTGGACTCCACATACTATTGGAAACAAAGTGATTACCGTCTGTTTCTCTCCCTCTTGTTCTCTCTCTCCCTTTACCCCCTTCTAACTCTCTCCTCCCTCTCCCTCCTCTAACTCTCTCTCCTCCCTCTCCCTCCTCTAACTCTCTCTCCTTCCACGCTCCCCCCCCCTCTGACTCTCTCCTTCCACTCTCCCCCCATCTTTCTCCCTGTTCAGGATGGGACCATCTACCATGTCATGACCCAGAAGTGCGTTCAGGCCATCGACAAGAGTGACAACGGTAGTCCAGCCCCTGGCCTACGTCCCTGCTCTGACTCTGCCCTCCAGAAGTGGTTTTTTGAGGAGAGGGCTTAGAGCATGAATAACCAAAACCTTACCCCTGGGGGAGGCATGGGACCACCAAAACCTTACCCCAGTGATGGAGACAGGACTTTACCCCTAAGTTGGGGGGCATGGAAGAATCCTGGACAACCAAAGCCTTATTCCTGGAGGGACACGGAACAACCAAAAAGGTATCCATGGGGACGACACAGGACAACCAAAACCTTATTCCTGGGTGGGGGTACAGGAGAAGCCTGGAGAATCTTAAAGCACTGTTGAACCAGACTCAAACACAGGTTCACGTTTTCTATTCAGGTATTTGTATTTATTTTGATAGTCTTCCAGGGCACCTTCAGTCAGTCATGATTGACGGGGATGAAGAACACAAGCCCTTGTTGAACCCTTGTCTGTCTGTCTTTCTTTGGAGCAAACTACACAAATGTCTGCCTGCCTTGGTGGACCTTGTGACTGTGAATTGGTACGTATCAGACAGCTTTGGAAAACGTCTTGAAGCAATTAGCTGGGGGGCCATACAACTGTGTTTAACATGGGAGAGACAGCCTGGAACAGAGGAGGGACTGGAATCTACAGGATATGGCACCATCATACACTTCTGTTCTTGACAAGTGGTCATAACCTGTGCATTTCAAATGCGTGAGTTTCCCCCTTTTTTATCTGTCCAACTCATGACCACTTAGCAACCGGTGGTGGTGGATGGGTTTGGCATTGCAGTCCTTTTCAGAGACTCTAGATTTCTTTTTCAATAACTGATCATATCACTCCTTACCTCTAGAGGGAGCCAAACACCTTTTTCTTTTCTTTCTTTTTTTTCTTATTTATATATTTTTGGCATTATGAAACACCTCCTACCTCTTTCTGTAGTGACGTACCGAAGTACTGATGATGGGAGAGTTTCAAGTCTTATTTTGATGGTGGACTTTCAGCACTTATACAACGAATGATTAAAAAAAAATATATACAGTTCTAGTCAATGCAATGTAACTCTACATAGATGACACAGTCTTCTTTAGAGGCCTATTTCTAAAAACAAATAAGTCTTAAAATAAGTGACTCCACATAGTCTGGATAACATCCTCACTTTCCTTTATTTACTTTACCATCATCCATCTTGTGTCTGATCGTGTTCCCAAAGCCCTCAATTGATCACTTCTGTTGAACGCAAAGGTGACACAAATTGACTTTCCATAGCAGGGAACAGCAGTTTTGGATTCTACACCTTTTGTATAACTAAATGGAACATGTTGCTCTCTGAAACCCATACTACCATACTATTTAGCATGCCAGAAACAAAATGGCATGTCCCAATACATAGCATATCTAATTTATTATGCCAAAAATTACAGGATATCCTGCTATATCTGGTAGCAGTATGCTTTTCAAAGAGCCGTACGCCGCTGAGATACAACAGCAGACCAACCTGTTTACGCCAGCTCAGTGAGCAGTGCCATGACAACATGTTCCATGAATGTATGCGTACTGCATGCAGCAGTATGCACTTTTTAAGGGCAACTGCAGTACCTACTAGAGGTCAAATGATGTTATTTGGGGAAACAGCAGAGGTTTCTTACTCTTATTCAGATTCTATGCATCCACTCCACATCTATCACCCATGTTGTGCCTTAGCTGAACTTTGCAAAATGACACGTGGACAAGTCGTCTGACTGAGAAGCCCAGGCCAATCTGAACGTGTGGATGTAGAAGTAAACATGTAAGGCGGCAGGGGGGTGACAACGGCTCTTCAGGAAGACCCCCCCCTCCACACTCATGCCACGAAGCTCCTGTCCAGATGCTGTGACCATGTGGTGAAACTGAGCTCTGGAACCAGTCAATACAAAGTTATTGATTCTCGATCAGCTTGGTGTTTGATCCGTTAGGATTGAGTTTGCACAGATTCCTTGTCATAGAAGGAGCAAAAAGACTGTTTCATATATGGCACAGAGTGTGAACGCAGGACCCAAACAAGACCCGTCTTTCAACATGAAAGCCCAGAAGCTCTCCCCCAGTGGGAGGGTCAGGCCTGCCACCGTGTCCTCTCTCCACTGATGTCCATGTTAACACACCTCACACCAGCCAGGGGGATAGATCTTCCACCTTGCTCTTCTCGTTGGCTGTTAATGGTCCCTATAGCTATCTGTTATTCCAAGCATGTCCTAGTCGTAAACCCTGTTTTACTCTAGTCTTGTGTATGCTAATTGGTTATGGTATATGGCCATAGTAAAGCTGATGGCTGGCCGCTCGGCATGACTGGGTCATATCTTTAGTATGGGTCGTCGTCAAAGTGGGTGACACTCCAATCGTGTGTGTGTGAACGACCTGTCCCCGTTCAGTAGCAAATTTCATTGCTGTACCATATCATGCACTGTACAGTGCAATGCTGTTGTATTTTGACTGGGTTCGATCAAACTGTTAACATGCTGAAACAACTAGTGGAGATTAATCACTAATGCTGGAACTTATCACAATGTCTTGTTGCTGTCAATGATTGTGGCCTTATAATATTACAATGAAGGATTTAACTAGAAACTTATTTTTTTTATGGGGTGGGGGAAACTTTCCATTGAATGGACACAACTGGTGCCTTAACTAAGTTGTAACTTTAAAATGAAAACTTTTGTTGAAGTTAACTCAAATAATATAAAACTGAGTATTATTCTGTGTGTATTTGTTTGTTTACGTAGTTCACATGATACATGATACACATGATACTTTCATATTGGTATCCTTATTGTAATAGTGTGTTCTAATTATTGTATGTATTTATTTTGAAGTGCTTTTTTATGTTTGTTTTTTTCCTCAACCTAAAAGCAACCCCTATGCATCAATCTGTGCTGTAAGGGAAGCTAGACTGAAGCAGATTTCACTTGGATTCTTGTATTTAAATAGTCCAATTATAATATTGCATAGCAATGCTTCCAGCCACCGTTATGCTCCAGTCAACCAACCGAGATCCATTTCCTGTATCCCAATTGGCGAGGCAGAAGTGAGACAAACAGACAGACAGAATGATACACAGACCGAGAGTTAAGGAGCGTTTGAACCATATCTGATCGGCTTCAACACCAGCTGTTGAGTGATATGGCGAAATGTCGATCTCACGCCAAGCTGCTCTGTTCCCTCCCCCCCATCTCCGCGCTGCCCCGCAGTCTTCCTCAATTACTCATTCATGATGCTCCGCTGTTTGATATTTGGTGCACTGGGGCGCGTGGGCCCTGCTTTGTGTGGTGTCATCTGCCTGTCGTCCCGGGGGACAGAAGAAGAGGATTAGACCCTTATAGCACGAGTCGACTCTCACAGACAGACCAGCAGAACCGCCGACCCAGGCACTGTTTAAGAAGTCACGATGTTACAAAAAATAGTAGTAGTGGAGGAAAGAAGCATGCGTTTCTTGTAGCCAATGTTACAAACTGTTAGACAAAAAGAAATAACAGTTTTTGCTGTGAGGCGTAGTACCAATGCCATCAACAGTGATACTGAACGCACCCCAGGAGTCAAGCTATTCTTGCCATCGCACAGTATGACACTCTTTCAGCAGAACTCACTGCAACCATTCACATTGTGACACGCTAATGCTACTGGGACGTCAGTCAGACTGAGCTAGAAAGAAACCCAGCCAGTGCTGTAGGAAGCGTGTTGGGAAGTGTGTTACAGTACTGTATGAGAACTCTCCAAAAATGTATTTGTGCGCATCGTCATTTATTGACAAAACAAGTGTGCAAGGTCAGGCGCCTCTCTATATCTGTATATCCATCCAGTCATACCAGCTTTATGGGAGGAAAGGATGCTTCTCATATAATTCAAATGTAGAAAATGTCAGAGAAGAATGTAGTTTACAAAAAATACAGTATGATGGATATGCCCATAAAATATGGAGAACACATTTGAATAACCTTGTAAGGAATGTGTAATCCTCACATGGAAAGGTGTTTGAGATACTGATGTAGCATCAAGTTTAAACACAGTACATGGTGCTAATAGTCTGCCATAGTCACCCCCATATGTCTTTTGTGTAAATGCAAATCAGTCTCCACACAGTGTAGCCCCTCTGAGGTATAATCGTGTCAGAGAGAGATGCCATAGGAGGACACACACACCCACACACGACTCTCACAAAGATACACACTCACATGCTCGGAGTATAGGCCATATAGCCACAGACAGGCATTCAGGCTATTTTCCTGACTGTACGTCACTTTAGTTTTATGTAATCCCCAATACCCAGTTAAGCTCAGGAGCACAGTGGTGGTGGCTGCATACATTAGATGGCACACTGCCTTCTCCAATCTGGTCTGCAGACGGAGTGAGGCTTACATCTCGTAACTGGTTGATGAAGCGGAATACTGGGGGATGAAGATGAATGAATGGGAAATCAGGATAATTTAATCCCCAGTTTTAATAGATATGCAAATAATACAATCTAACTGTAATCAGTGGTTGTAAAGTCGTGCATTGTGCCCATCATACATGGAAAAATAAGAATGCCCTAGTTATAATTTATATCTATGGCCCATTATGTTCCCATGGTAGGGCACTTAGCTCTCTGACATTATTACATCATTTATCTTTTAATCTGAATAGAACCTTCTGATCTCAGCAAATTCTAGTTTCCCAGGGAACAAGGAAACAAAGTTTTCAAAGAGCAATAAAGTATGAACTCAACCTACAAATACTGCAGGAGTCTAAAGACTGTTAATGCCATATCACTGTGAACTTGGGGACGCACAATGGACTTTGTTGTAAAGAAGATTCAAGGTAAAATATCCATCTCATGTATTGCATCTTGTCAGCGTTGCCTGTGTGACTTTGTCTAAGTAAATCTATGTAGTAATCTATGTAAATCAAATGCATTTCTGGCCTCCTAAAAATAATATCCTCACAAGTTAGTTCACTATTTCAGTATGTAGGCATTAGAACACTGACTGTGAACATGCCAATGATCCATCCCCCTTGGGTCTCCTGTGTACCAGAACTGGACATCTCCAGGTACCAAACAGCACACTCTGGGAAGCTTGACTGTGTCACAGATGGGCTCACAGACGATCCTGTGAGTCAGACTACAGAGAGAGGTAGACCACATGCTGTCTTATGTTGCCACTCTATCCATTATGCACAAAACACAATATTTACTGTATGTAACCAAACTCGGTGACCAAATCTATGAACCTAATATGATTCTATGAATCTATTGTGAGGTTACACTGTTTTACGGTGTGCGTCTAAATCAATGAATGCAGAGGATTTGAAAAGGGGTGGGGTTCAAACGTTTGAGAGGAAGCACTTAGTAAAGGTTCAGTCCCCACCTCAGAACTGCACCTAAATGCTGTGTCAGCAAGGGTCCTTTATGACATCACTCTTCTGTGCCCGGCGATGCAAGGGTGAGTGTCCAATCAAAATCCATGTGTTAGCTCAGACACACGTCACAGTGGGCGTTGTTTATGGGATGGACACACTGGCCTGAGCATGGACAATGTTGGGAGACGCATCAGGTAGGTGACATCTCATGTTGATGTTGTTTGTAGGACATTATGTCATTTCAGCCTACTCTAGGGGCTTGGAGAGTTCCTTTCCTTAAAATCAACCTGGGAAAGTGTGAAATAAAAGTGAAACTATAGCAGATTTTTAAATCCCCAAGGGCATGACCTTGGTCAACTGTGCTGTTTAGTTTCCTTTAAACCCAGAGCAAATGACTGACCTTTTCTAAGACTGACTATTTCCATTTAGACAGGTTTTTAGTTAAGTTTTATTCTGGCTCTGATTCAATGAAGCCAGAACGCTAACAAAGATAATGTAATTGAATGGGCTACTCATAGGCTTTGCTGTACCAGCTATACTAGTTAAATTCCATGGGCGGTCTATAGCCATAGCTACCTGATAATGCCCAGGTCAACCTGGGCAGACTCTTTATTGAAACCCTTGGTTGCAGCATTGACAGCTAGGTGAAACAAGGGGTTCTGTCCCAAAATAACACTTGCCTGCTGTCTGTTCAGTTAGCCAGAGCCTCACCGACTGTCTGAAGGTTGAGCCCAAGACCATAGAGACCACCCCATCTAGACCGTTCAACTCCAGCCTCTCGGACCTCCTGTCCAGGATCAGTCCCAGCGCCAGCCCAGGCCGTAGGCCCCACCCTTCCTCCTCCAGAGCCCCTGCCGAGGCTCCTAACACACTAGTCATGCCCAACGCCTATGGCCTCCACCCAGAGCTCACCAGGCCCACCCCGGTCAACTCCGCTAACTCCACGCCGGACCCCGCACAGCCCCAGCTCCACTATGACTGCCACCAGCAGAAGACACAGGGCGGAGAAGTGGACTCTCTGTTCATCCGCGCCGTCACGGCCGCTGAGCTCGTGTGCGGAGAGAGGAAGTACAAGTGCTCAGGATGTCTGAGATTCTACGACCACCTGGGGGCGCTGCTGCGTCACATCGACCAGGGCTGGCGGGAAGGCTTCAGCTGCCGCGTCTTCTACAGGAAGCTGAAGAGCATGCAGGAGCACCGGGCCCGGTTGAGCGGCGGGCGCAACGCAGACAGGCAGTCTCGCGGTTCTTCCGTGCATCTTGGCTCCGCCTTCATGGCGACCACGCCCATGACCACGCCCACACCCACTGAAGGCCAGCAAAGCCACGCCTCCAAGGATAAGAAAGCAGATATGATCCACAAGTGGCTGCTAAAGACTGAGATTACTGTTTTGAAACCATGAATCTGCCAGTGTTTTTGTGTGGGTGTTTTTGTACACAAGAATACATTTGTGAACAAATTAAAACACCATGCAAGCTTCCAATTTCTTTGTTGGTGCAATTATTTGTCCTGGATTTCTTAAAATACTGGTGCAACACTGTAGAAACAGTATTACCATAGGATTAGAAAGGATTCAGATATAGCCTTGCAGTTGGAAGAACGTGTTTGATGTTCTTAAAAGACTCAGATGAGGTTGATGACATCATTGCTGACTAGTGTTTATTCAGAGAGCCATCTCCATGGCAATGGAGAGACAGAACAGTCAGAAGACATATCACACTTGCTCGCCAAACTCCAGTCTGCTGCTCTGCTCCCCACCCAAGGCAAATGGACATGGCAGAGCCTGGCAAATTAAGTATGTGTGACTTTGAACGTAGATGACACAGAATGACAAGCCTGCTCTGGGGATTTGGTCTATTTATAAGAAGTATACTGTTTTTTTTGCTTCATTGTAAATGTGTGTCTGTGATGTACTGATAAACATGTATCCGTACATAACAGATAGGATTGAGAAAATGTGTGAATGTGGTGTTAAAAAAATCGCCTTCGATTAGAGATTCAACAGATATGTTGGAATCACATTTAAGTGACACCCTGTAGTCAGTGAGAGGTCTTCACAGCCGGCACTGCCTGCATGCCCAACTGCTCATCAGCTTGTTTTTATAAGGTTACAAAATGTACTGTGTATATTCAAGGTGATAATTTGTTACACAACTATATCCTATCTGTACTCGATCATATTGAGAGGTTAGTCATTGAAGACTGTACACTTTAATGTACACTATTCCCTTACAACCAAGGCAGTGGTACGGTCAATTCTGGATAAAGGTGTTATGTCATTTATGTGAATGAACGTAGAGAGTTGATAACACACTATTACAAAATGTGTACAAAACCTAACCAACATAGAGTTAATCAAACACCTTAAACTCCAGCAATGGTGATAGTGATTGTAGGGGTAAACCAACACGTCTTGATAAATTAACTGATACATTGTCCGGCAATTCCCCCCCCCCCCCCCCCCTTATTTTTTTTCTCTGTCCCAGAACCCCTTACAAGCCACCTCTCCATACCAGTGCTGAGGACAGCTTCACACCTCGAATCCCACCATCCCAAACCCTCCCCCTCTCCCAAACCCTCCCTCAGACGATGCCTGCACCCCTCACCCATGCCTGGAAGACACACTTGTTTAGAGCCGTTCAAGGCCAAGTCTGTGGAGCTGCAGCCCAGGTACACGTCTGACCCTCTGGACATCGACTTCTTAAGCGAAGTCTCCTCCATGGAGCCATCGGAGAACGGCAGTGACCCGAGCTACCGCTGCTCCTGTTGCCTGCACCTCCAGGCGTCGCTCTTGGCCCTGCGGAACCACGTCGCCCTCAGCTGGAGGGAGGGCTTCAGCTGCCGCGTGTACTACCGCAGGCTCTGGCAGATGCGCCATAGCCACATCCGCCTCATCCACCAGGGGAAGTGGATGGGCGGTGCGGCAAAGCGGGGGCAGCTGCAGGTAGGGGCGGAGGGCAGAGGACGGAGGCCAGGGGGTGTAACAAGGCAGCAACAGGAGGAGTCTGGAGGAAAGAAGGAGAAGAGGAAGGTCAGGAAAACGCCCAAGGAGACGGTCGAGACTGTCGGTGGGAACATTCTGGTTTGTAAATGGTTGAGTGAGATCAAACCACCTGATGCCCGCTACGTCCAGTGAAAGCGAGAGCGTGTAGATTTTTTGTATCCAGCTTGACAGATGCCAGGTTGTCTATTAGTGAAAAAACACTATTCTTGCAATATCTGTGTGTGAAACTTGTATTATTTGTCTTTGAAGAGGAATTGATTCTTTATGACTTTGAGATGGTTGTGATGTTCTTCACCTGGTTGGCTCTGATGAGGTCTCATGTTTGTGTGTGAATTTGAATCTCATCCCAACTTGGCTCTACAGTAAAACCTGCATGGCTTACACACACACACACTCAGATAACGCACACACACAGAAAACCCGACCTTATTCCTTAGCATCTCTAATTCCGCCCAATTCAAAGGGCCAGTTGCTCAGTTGAGTCGTATTATCATATTCCTGGCTTCAGCGGCTTGGAAGTGTTTTAAAAAATAATTTCCCAGCTGTGGAATTAATGACTGTGGTCTATTCATCTTATCTGTCAGAGCAGAGGTAGTGGATAAGGAGTTGTAGTAGGAGAGGGAGAAGCCGCAAGCGTAAGAGGAGTGCCAGATTCAGGCTTCAGAGAAAAGCCCCATGGTTCTTTTTAGTCACCGGCCTGTTATTAGCACTGGTCAGAATTGTCCCTACTCATACATTGTTTATGGTCTGGTTTCCTGCTTGTGTTGACCAACAGCGTTGGTTTGATTCAATGTAAAAGTGTGACGACATTCAACATTCAGTATGCTCATCTCATTTTCAATATTTTGGTTGTGAGATATGTCAACATCTCTACTCTCCCTGGGTGGGGAGGCAAGGTGAAAGGTGTAGATCGGAGACTGCGTGGGGTGCCGGAGGCTGGCTAAGCCAACGACCTTTCCAACATGGCTGATCGATGAGGCTCATCACTGCGGTGGCGCTGGGGGGCTCCTTCCTCCCCTCTCCCTCCCTCCATCCTCACCCCCACTGGGGCAGCCCTGGTGCTATGATCCAAACCTAGTCCTGGGCTTCCTGTTGGACCACACCATCACAGGGGTGGCTGACTGCAGGGTAACATGAGGACGAGGCCATTTGGGAGTCGTAATGTGGTAATATAATTAGACTGAGTGCTGCTACAATCTCAGCTCCTAGATCATAGTCTGAGCATTGGCTAAAACAGACTATCCCATACAAGGATTAACATACTGCATGTACGTTATGTGTAGTTTGATGTCTTGTAAGATTGTATTTAAATGCCTGAAAACAAACCCTCCCACCTCTTTCAACTATTCAGCCCTCGCTCTGAATCTAAACCGCTGCTTGCCATAACGCTCTAAATAACGACCTTGCTCTCTGGCGTAATGGGACTTCAAAGTGCTAACTCAATACATCGCTACTCAGCGGGTTATTGCCATGGAAATGGTGCATGTAGAGTTAGCATCATTGAGCTAGCGGTGTGCTAATGAGGCTGTGGACATGTGATCAGAGGGGCGGCAGACAGGAGCGCTTCTAGTTCTCTTTCATCAGGGCTCGAGTACCCGGCCATTAAGGCTCCTGGACAGCCTAACCATTTCAAAGAAGGATCTTTATCGACAAACGCACATTTATGAATGCACAGAAGCACAAAATGGTTATAACACACACATACGGATGCACACAGACACACGCAAAGCATGTTTGTGAAGCCAGCTCCCGCAGCTGAGGTACCATCTTGGATGGATGTGAGTGAATCCACCATCAACGTACAGCATCGCTTCAGAAAGACACGGCTGTATTCTGTCACAAGGTTTTCGAAACCCCCACCACTCTCCCTTCATCACGTCTCTAGATCCGTTGAGTCGGACACTTCTCTCTCTTTGCCCTTCTTGCTCTTCTCCCCCCCCCCCGTCCTGTTTGACACCTGCCTGTGTGAGAGGGTGTGATGGTGTTAAAAGCTCACTGTCCTTGGTCTCTCATTACCTGTGGCCAAACAAGCGGGCCCCTCACTAGTCACTAGTCTATCTGGGGGAGAGGAGGCTACATGAGGCTTTTAGCATGCCAGTGGAGGGCAGAATGGCAGGTGGGCTTGCCCAGGGGCTGCTAATGAAGAGAGCCTGCATGGCTATCGATCGGCTCAGTCAGCTGATGTGAGGCCGGGGCCCGTAATGGGTTGGTGGAGCGTCTTCACACTCACACGCACGCACACACTGACACATGCACCCATGCTCACAGACAAACGGAGCCAGAAGGAGGAACAGCAGGTGTGTGTGTGTGTGTGTGTGCAGGTTGCCAAAAACGGGCAGTTAGGGCTGCCGTGTGCCGATAGGAATTTTGGCACCAAAGTAGTCCCAATGGTTTTCTATTGAAATGATTTTAGAAAAGGTATTTGACAACAAAAATGTTTTTGAGGTGAATGCTTTTTTAACTGAATTTGGTCCTATTTCTTTAATAAAAGTAATACGCCAGTTCATTTCAGGCATATCTCAGTGCAGGTGTGTTGCATGTTGTGCCTTTGCCTTCCAGACAGACTACAGTACTGGGAACAGACATCTGCAGGTACCCAACCTCATCACTCCTCTGCTTGTGGTTTGTTTATGTAGGCTGGGTAAAGCATGTTAAGCCGGCCCATCAAACATGAATAAACAACTGATTTACTCATTAATCATTCATCACTTTCATTTTGTTAAGCTTTTTCCCATCCCACAATATTTTGGGTTGATGTTGAAATACTTTTGGAAATTAAGATAGCCTGACCCCGCATGGGCCTATTTGAATCCATCCACATGTGCATGCATGTGTATCTGTATGTGTGTGCATGTGTGTGTGTGTGTGTGTGTGTATGCCTGGATCTGCAGGCTATAAACAGTGTGTTCCGGGTACAGTGAGTGCCTGTGGACCTGACTCCACACTCAGACGTTGGTCTGAGAGCTCATTACAACCTTCCCAGCTAACAGGGATCGATAACGTCTGATAGCTGCGAGTCGGAGAGGCAGAAACATCTCCAGATGCCATTAGACCAATCAGAAACCAGGCTGAAGCCAGGACAGATACCCGGAGTAAAACTCCATCATCCCATTGGCCTAGCCTACTTTCCATCATCCGCAGGCTTTAAGCCCACCCACCTCCTGCACATATTAACACCTTGGATTATTAGATTACAAGTGCAACTTCACCTGTACTGTGTGAATTAGATTGTGATAGCGAGAGACAGACTGAGTGGGTCTGTGTTTCCCCATACCCAGACAGAAAGACTTGTTTTTAGTAATATTTCACATCATAGGCTAACACACGTTCACACAAATCTCGCCTACATGGTACATGGTGACTGGATATTGCAGTAGAATTCAGAAGTCATAGCATATCACTTAAAGATTAAACTGGGGAGACTCCAGTTCAAATGTGTAGCTCTGTTGCTCCCACACTTTAGCTCTCTCTTGTTTTCTCACTCACACGTTTGCTCTGTTTTCCTTTGTGTGACTACATGTGTTCCCTTGTGTGACCATGTGAAACCATGATAGAGAGCCATTGGTTACGTATAGGAGAGTGTATGCCCTTAAACCCATTCATTTGAGATTTTAGGGCACTTTTTAATAATGGTTTCAGAGCAAATGTACAACAGGATCGCTGACACGCAGTGTGCCACTCCTGGTTGACACTGCCACATGAGTTATCTGTCTAGACCTCATGAACATGCACTGGTTTAAGAAACCAGATGTTGCAGTAGTCTCTGCTTTCCAAGCTGTTTTGACATTTTCAGAAAAATAGTTGACTCTGGATCCAACACAGGCGTCTGAAGCCCCCCCCCCCCCCCCTCTGACCTCCTGTTGTGTTTATCCTGTAGGTTTGAGTCATTCAGGCATGGCAACGTGACAAAGACAAATCACTCTGCCACATTCTCTTCCTGATTCCCTCTTCCAAATGAGAAAACATCCTTTGTTGGTGTGTCAGGGCGTCATCAACATATAACAACACAGACCATCTTCAGTCTACCCACAGGTTGGTTGGTGAAGTGGAGGGTATTATGCTGCATCATGCCTGGTAAAATTTGATTTTTGCTAACATTTTCCAGAAGGTCATAGATGAAGGAATGGTGAGAGCAGCATAACAGCTGTCCAGATCCTTGGTTGCACTGACCCATTTTGGGCCCTGTTTCTCATTCTTATCCTTTAAAGTAATCTTATTTTAATCTTATAGGAAAAGTAACCTTCTCTGACCCTCAGTCAAAGTGTGCTTATGATTTGGAAGAAATACTGCAAGAAGAAATGATCAGAGACCGCAGGGTTTCCTTTCACCAATAGCACAAAACCCTAAACAAATGTAATCTATATCAATTTATTTTAGTATTAACGATGTTTCCGTTACTTTTCTCTGGAATTTGTTGTTGAGTCACGTGGTTCCACTTGCCTATAATGTCTGGAACTGTTGTCTTAACCGCTGGCATTGGCCTGATTTTAGTCCAATTATCTTGATCATTTGGTATTTTGTTTGCAGTGTTTCCGTCTCATTGGAATCTGGGGAAGTCCTTGAAAGCCAGGTAACTCATGCCTTTGATCTTTTTTACAGTGCATAACTGCACACAACTCAGCTGATAATAGAAAACCCAAATTCTCGTGAAGAGATTTTGCTGTCGTCGAGGTATGCGCGGAGGTGTGTCGACTTCTCATCCCTCGGGAGAGCGACACGAGCGCAATCTGTAGTGTCTCAGTGTTCCCAGCCTTATAAAACATGCATTCGCTCCCTCACCGCGACGCTACAGACCTGGTGACTGCGGCAAGAATGACTTGCGACTTGTTTGTATGCATGGAATTCTGGGGACTGTGACTCCAGACGCCGAAACCAATTATTCAAATAGCCGCACTGTAACTGCTACCGTAAGCCGTGTCGAGAACAAGGGAGGAGCGTCGTCTCCGGTTCATAATGGAATGTTCCGCGGTGTCTGCGTGGGTACAGTAGAATAGCTCGAGCCTTCAGCGCGCCTGAGCCGTAGCCCCATTTTGATATCCGGTAGAGCCCGTTAATACCTTGTGTTAGTTGTGTTCAGATCAGACTGCAACCCACAGATAAACCAAAGTATACTGTCCCATCTTGTTGTAGGATATACCGCCCTTTATTTTGCTTTTGCTGGTTAATGAAGAGATTGGCAATCATGACTGACTCACTGGTCCTTAATGCTCAAGGTGGTCTGACAAATCAACTGAGTCAAGTTGCTTACTTTTACTTTACAACAAGGGTTTTCCCTTGACCTACCATAATGGAGTCCCCCCCCCCCCCCCTCTGCATCATTCACCTTCTTTCTTGTTACTGTTGTGATGTTGCCAATCATACAATGACACATCTGAAATTAATTTTCCCTGCAACTATGCACTGTTATTAAAAACTGATGCGTTGTGAGACACCTGTGGCGATACAATGAAATTATCTCCAATGAAAAGAGATGAAACAGATGATTCATTATCTGCCAAGCAGTCCAGCCGTCCGTCTGTTCTGTAAGTAACAAAAGACACAACAAGATGCTGCTTTGCAAGCGCGACCATCTCAGATATGAACGATGAGCCCATCTGAAATATCATTTCTCATTCACACTATTTTGAATACCTGACATTTAAAATTCCGAGTGCGTCCAACGCCGCATTGTCAGAGCAGCAATGTCCCGAGGCCATCCCATTAATCTCTATTAAAGGAGGACATGTCAGCGAGCTGTGTGTGTGTGTGCTGCATGTGTTTGTGTGTCCCTAAGCATAGCTTGTCTGTCAGGTGTGTACCTTCCCCCTCCTCCTCCTCCTCCTCCTCCTCCTCCTCCTCCTCCTCCTCCTCCTCCTCCTCCTCCTCCCCCTCCTCCTCCTCCTCCTCCTCCTCCTCCTCCTCCTCCTCCTCCTCCTCCTCCTCCTCCTCCTCCTCCTCTCAGCAGTGCGGGTTGCTCAGTTTCAAACCTTCAGTGGTATATCCTCAATTTCATTAATGTTTGCTTTTTACCTTCTTCATCATTAATATGCGCTTGATGATCTTGTTTCACGCTTAATTTTGCAGGAATGCATTTCAGGTAGTATTCATTGGGAATTGTTTTAATGATCTGGTTTGACATTTCATTTAGAGGCGCAAAGTGTACCCTCTAGTCTTCATTGGAAAACCTGTTATAAAATGAAAGTTAGATGGAAAGCAAATAGATTAAGAAATATCATGGCACATCCTCATATCCCTCCACTGGCCTACACAAAAAATACTAATCTTTTATGGCACATATATAACTTTTCATGTGACTTTATATTTATATATTTACTGCTATTTATTTACCACCTATTTTCCTTTTTTAATTAAAAATGAAAAAACCTGTTTCGTTCTGAGGTTGCCTCTAGAAGGAAGGGTACACTATGAATACAATGAATGATTATTATTTGTAGTGTTCATAATAAGATCACCATATTAGACAAGGAGATGTGCTGAAGATGCCTGATGGATACATTTAACATGTCAAGTCATTAATGCATCAATGCAACATTCCCCCTCAAGCAAAACAAGATGCACCCTTCTAATATGTTTTATGAATTGTATTCATTAAAGTTAGTAAAACTTGATTCAATTTATTATTAACTTTATTCTATTTGGATGTCATGTTTCATGTCATTTTATGTAAAACTTAAATGATTGAATGATTGAAGTCCTGAAATGACAGAGAATATAGAACCTCTTGCATTTCTAGAAGTTTTGATTGGCATTTTATATTTAAACCTCATAATATTTTTGTCCTACTTGGGCTCCCCTGCAGCCTTTGTTTGGAACAAAGGGGAGGTGTCTTGAAACAAACAGATGGGACAACAACTTGACCTATTTCTTCATCTGGAAATCTCTCGACAAAAAAAAGACCTAGGATGTGCTTGGTGCAGTACTTAGCATTTGTATTCTAATAGTAATGAAGTATTCATATCTTAAAACCTCATCCCATGGTGGACAGTATTTAGGTCAGTGTGTGTGCAAGTTTGTTTGAGAGACAGAGGGATAACGCTGGAGTTGGTACACTGGGACTGAGTGAGTCTGCAACTATGTTGAGTTGCATAAAGTGAAGAAATGTAAAGCAATCTTCATACCCCAGACCAACCTCTCTCATTTCTCCTTTCAGAAAAGATTTAGATTCAGCTTGGTCTTTACTTTATTCACATGTCAAATTCAGACATGGATGGCACAGTACAAATGCACATTTGTTTGGACAATTCTTATATGCAAGGTCAACATTTGATTAGACAATTTTATTTACACACTGTAGAAAATAGGAGAAAATTGAAGGCGCTTCTACAGTCGCAATACACATGCAAACCATATCAGCCGTGCAGATAAATATAGGTGACAAAAGATCTCTGTTTGAGCAAGCTGTAATCGTGTGTGTGTTAAGGTATTCGCAAGATAAACAATATTGTAGATCCAATATTAATAAAAATAACTAATTTAGCAGAATATTAATTAATTTGTAATTAGACAAGTTTTAGTTAGACAAGACATTTACAAATATTATTTTACAAAATGTATTCAATAAAAAACGAATTTCCTTTTAACAAGAAAAAACCTTGCAGCTGTGCAGTGAGTGTTGAGACGTTGGTGGAGTTGGTTCACCTTCTGGAAAGCTTTACTTTGTCAGATCTGCTCACAGTATTACTGTTATAATACAAATCATCTACTGTGCAGAGAGATCAGGTCAAGCCCAGAAATGTGCTTCTACAACCAAACTGTACCTATAGCATTGGCATAGTTATGTCTTATCAATATTGCAGCCTATATGTCAAATTGCTTCAACTTAAATGAAATGCATTTCATACAGCTTCAGTATTCGTTTTTCTAGCCTATTGTTGATTAGAAAGGTGCCAGGAAGCAGTCTTTTGAGACCTCATAATTGCACAGGTCAAGCCAAATTTTGAAATAGCAATTCATGAAGTTAGACCATGACATGAAAAGAACTCTTGCCCTTGGCAGAATTGACTTGCTCTTCGCTATTTCGAAAGAAGAAATAATAAATCGTGAAGTATTGGAGACAATTTTGATAATTGCCTTTTTTCTGTTGGACTTCAAGCGCTGCTGGCAAAATACAGTCTTGTGCGAGTAGCCTGCTGTAGTTTAGGATTAGAAAAGGGACTCCACAAGTCATGCCTAGGTCTGTATAATTTATAGGCTTACACGTCTTTAACGGAGACGTAACTTCATGGCCCCATGTACTATGAACAGCCCCCCCCCCCCCCCCCCCCCCCACACACACACACACCTTTGCATTATGGGATTTGATTAGCCTACTATGAAGGGAAATACAAACGGTTTTATGATGCTAGGTGGCACTGTTTATTAACTAAGGTTTTGGACCGTTTTTTTCCCGCTGCATGCATTTGATGATGTAGGCAGTAGTTGGGAGGTCAACAGCAACATTGCCCTGTTGGCTGTTACACTAAAGACGAGAAACAATAATATTTTGCGGTATGACAGCTCAGTAACATAGTGGCATAGCGGTGCAAACGGCCTATTGTTACCTAATTGTTACCAATAGGCTTATACAAAATGTGGACATGAATTGCAGTCATTTTGGGTGGCAAAAAGGTTGTGGTCCACTGCTATTTCACCAGTCAGTCTATAGTGATCTATGAAGTCTTTGCTATTGGCTTACATTGACAACTCTATGCGTGTTTGAAATGCTGTCTACCTACTGACACGAAAGCCCAATAAATCACCTTCGGCTGTCAAGCGGCTGACGCTCGAACAAGAGCCTGTCTGCGCCATACCATCCTGAGTTTCTCTCTCTTTCTCACTCCCCCCCCCCCCCCCCCCCCCCCCCCCCCCACACACACACACCTTTACATCTCTCTCTCAGCTCCCTCTCGTGCGCGCTCCGGGCACCGAGCAGCAACAGCACTAGATAAGTGAAAGCCTTTTCAGAGGCACTCAGGCAGCAGCAGCCGCAGCATCATCGGTAGCGAGCACACAGTCGCGCGGGGCTGTCAAGAGGAAGCCGACGCTTTCACATATTCGTAAACTCGACCACTGCAATCAAGATTGACCAGAAGATAGCTCTGTTTGCTTCAACTCTGTTTTTCTTTCTGGTTGCCGAAGGCTTACGTGTCTGAAGGGATGTCTGTCTTACGTTGCCGTTTCTTGGCTGGAAATGTACTCGTTTGGTGAATTTGTATCCATAACAACTGTCAACGATAGTAGCTTGTTCCTTGCATTCATCATCGAGAAGTATTGTTGGTGTTTTTGAGGATTAGGTGGATAGTGAATTGTGCACCTGTGCTATGATTGCGCTGGTTCTTAAAATGAGATGAATGTTTGAGTTGGAGTGATTTTAACAAGGAGACCGCTCTGCAACGGAACCCGTCTCATTCCTGTCTGTGGTGCAATCTCAACTGGACCCTTGGAATTATTTTTCCTGAGCTCTGAAATATTTTATAAATTTGCGGTCATACCCCGCACACAACCGAGAGGACAAGCTTGTCCACTGCGGGTGAACCCCCTATTAACGGCTGCGGCAGGTTACCATCCGGACTATTTTGATTGGCTTCGCTGTCAGTCTCCGGCGGGCGGTTGACCACCACGGACAACCCCGAAGTTACGATGTCTAATCTGTGAAAGTCAGGTGGTGTCTCATTCGGTCGTCTGATGGCTCCGTCCCGGAAAGACTGCGGATGGGAGATGATCCTCCCGACGGGATGTCTGCTCCTATCCATTTTGGTATTTACACCTGCGCTGGCCAAGGTCTGTAATGACTATTCGAGACACGGCCAGGACAACACCTGGTTCTCGAGGGACGGAGAGAACCTGCCCATCATGGTGCTCATGCCGATGAACGAGTCAGCCCTCATGAGCAGCATCAGTCAGGGCATCGAACCTGCTGTCCAGCTCGCCATCAAGCACATACGAGAGTCTGGGAAGTACTCGTTCTCACTCATCACAAAGATCTACGACACCGAGGTAGGCTTGATATACCCCTGGGCCTCTCATATGTGATTTGCATTACTGTGTGTGTGTGTGTGTGTGTGGGTGGGTGTGGGTGTGGGTGTGAGGGGGTGTAGCCTACTGCCCCGCAGCGCAGGCAGCGCTCCATCCAGCGCGCGCTCATGTGCATATTTGTTACGGTTTTATCGTCGGCGTAGTGTTCAGGCGATTGGTTTCTTGAGTTTATCGTCTTTTTTGTGTGCAATATGACATGGATAGTAAACTGAACATAGTTGCACCTCTTTTTGCGGTTTTATGTGGGTCGTTGTAGTTTTTAATTCCGATCAATTACAGTTAACTGCCAGCTGATGTAGCCTAATTTTGTCATTGTCTTGACGTTTACGCACTTGCCTCAAGCTCGTGACAGCTACCGACCCGCACACCTGGCAGCCTAACTCCATTATCCTACTCGGCCTAAAGTACAATTCAGTGGACTTTGTAACGGTGGAAAGGATGATATTTCTTGTGCCTGAAGATGGCAGTAATTAGGTGCACGATATCCTCTTAGCCTACCTCCACACGCCACAGGAGGAACACTTGGAGCCAAGTTGCCCATGACAACTGTAGCCTACATTGGCTCAATTAACCAATCAATACATAATTCGAAGTCGAGCGAGCAATTACTAACGTTCTGCAATTACGGCACTTGGTAATTTATAATTGATTGTGTTTGTATGATTGGCTGCATCTGTTCACAAGTTGTGAATGTAATGTAACAATTGGTCATGACGTACAGTAAGATAATCATTTCCTGCTGCATACAGGGGATTACACTGACAACTTGGCACAAATTAGACCAAGCTAAAACAATTGCAGAAAGGTCAATTTGAGTGTTTCTCCATGCTTCTTTGGTCAGCCCTGTGTGTTGCTTATGTTATCCTGTTAAAGGGTCCATTCCCATCTGGTACCAGACATACTAGTTGTCTCATGTAGCAGCTGTTCAATGCTCCAGTGCTTGTTCAGTACCATTACAACCAGGCAAGAGCTGATTTGATTCTTGTTAACTTTAATGTGTCTATCTCAGATCTCAGATTCCCACAGGAATATGCCATGTTAAAGCTCCATGTTTGTGGATGTGTTCAGGAACTTTGACAGGGGGATTAAGTATGCTTTGATATGCTGCTATGATTGGCTTGAGTGACGGATGAGCTGTAAGTAGGGGTCGGCAGGTCAGTTTGACATCCGCTCTACTGGAGCAGAGATTGATCCATCTAAGACTTGCCATCACTGGAACCATAGGTCTTTATAGGTGTAGTCTGACTACCTTCCTACAGTGAATATTACAGGCTATCCTATGGTTTTTTAAACCATATTTATTGTCAATATATACAGTACCTTAATGTGCCTAAAACATGTTCTTATTTTAACCTTTGAGTGTAAAGTGACCTTTACAATGTTCTGCACTCAGTAGATTACAGTACATTTACCATCAGTGTTTCAGAATTAGGGTGTAATCTTCTCCTTATGGCAGTATCCTCAGAGAAAACCTATTTCCTTGCCGGTGACCATTTCTTTAAGAGAAAACTGTAATAATCTAGTGGAAGGCCCAGAGGAAATGTGTTTATTGGTGTTATCCGGAGCTCCAGGGAAGGAGATTTCTGCCAAGGACAGACATTTACAAGGCATTGGAAACATTTTTCACAAACCCTGCCACCATTCCATTCAACAAGGGGGTTGATAACGTCCGCTCAAAGGAGTACAAATTGCATCATCCATGTTGAATAGTAAGGACATTTTCCTTGAGGAAACCCAGAGAGGCTGGCAGTGAACAACGGAATGAGAGACTGAGGGAAATTAATTACTGTATGTTCCATCACCGTATGAGACTATGGTATCACTCTCAGACCTAATGCAGTTGCATGCAGACCAAACCTTTGGCTGGAAATGTGTAACTGGAGTTGTTGAGTTGTTTATAATGTGCAATAATACTGAGACTTTAACATTACATGTATACTATTACATTGATCTTGCCATATAATCTGTTTCCCTTCTAGACACACACACACGCACGCACGCACGCACACACACACACACACACACACACACACACACACACACACACACACACACACACACACACACACACACACACACACACACACACACACTGCTTGCTGATGCTGTATAAAAACAAAGCAGGCAGCAGTAGAGGAGTAGCTGCTGAGGCCGTGTGCTGGGATTTAGCCCCAGCAGCTGTAAGTAATGAGTCCCGGAGCAGAGGGTCTTTATCCCTTTATCCCCTCTCACTAGATTCCAGGGCAGGCCGGGCGATCCCCCCGCTGTGGGCCTGAGGCTGGGGCACCATGAGGACAGAGGCTGGCCCGAGGTGGTGCTGGTAGTGTTGGGCTTGCTTGTGGAGGTGGGAGATGACTGGTGTTGGCGGTGGTTGAAGGCAGATGTCCCCTGCCTGCAGGGTCTGGGGCCGGGGCTGAGGCTGGGGAAGTCCAGTCCCCAGTATGTGGTTTGGAGTTTGGTCTGAGTATCAAAGACACATGGACTCAGATTGTCAGTCAACATTGTATCACCTAGAAGCACAGTGCATTGTGATTCTCTACAACACCAAACACAAACACTCTGCAGTTGAAATCTTTTATTTTGATTCCCTGGTCTCAGAATAAAGCAGAGGGGAGATACGATGCTCGGTGGGCCTGGATGCCATTGTGAATCCAGTAAGAAAGGATGCCTCAAAGTGAGATTAGATTAATACATCTCATTTTACACATCCCCCACTTCCCCCTCCCCCCGGCAGTGCTTGCCTACTGCAGTAGCAGCAGTCGTTATTGGTGTAGAATGATCCATACACCTCAGGACTACAGCGCAGGGTCTCCCTGGCAGCCATGTTCTGAGTCGCGACAAAACAAGAGAATGTGTTGTCGCGGGTGGAACAGGAGAGAGAGGATCAGAATGTAAATCCCTTCGTCAACCACCCCTAGAGAGAGGAATAGAGAGAGCGAGGGAGGCAGGAGTGGAAGAAGCAGAGGGGAGGCTGTGATTTAGATATATTGGCCCTTGTCTCGCTTTCGTGCAAGTCGTGCAACTCGTCGTGCGTTCATGCGGAAAGCCGCAAAAGGTTTGTGTCACGGGTTGGGGGGGGGGGTATTTCATTTGGAATGCTCACAACAAGCTGTTTTATGTTGCTCTTTGAAGAAAGCTGCGTTTCAGCGATGCCACACCTGTAATGAAAGGTCTCCGTTATGAGGACAGGAGGACCACTAGAAAGCACTAGGCTTCTCTGTCTCTGTAAGTACATGTTAACTCCTCATATTATGTTCCTAGTAGAAGATACACTTGGCCCAGGGAGATCAATGTTACCTCAGAGATACTTAGATCCTATCCCTGCTCATGTAAACCAGATATGCAGATATGCTTATTTATAGAACAGAGACCAACAAGGTCCTTCATCTGTGCAATCGAATTGGTCTCTGGAGACAGTGTAGACCTCAGTTTCACATATAGAAAATGCACAGAGACAGAGGTGCTAGAGCAGCGCTCGTGCGAGGTTAGATTGGACATGTCACATCAGCACACGCTCATGGCCTGGCTTGACACGTACAACACTTCCTCACTGTGGGGGGGGGGGACCAGAGAGCCCCCCTCCACAGCCCATGTGTCATTTTGTCACAAAAGGTTAGTTACTAATATGACCACATTGCGGGTAGCCAGTGAGTTATGAATAGGTCTTCTCTCTTTAAGAACGTATGATACGCATACATCAATGTATGATGTATGAATTTTGTAGTGTAGGTGAGCTTTTCTGGTATACTTCATCTTGTACAGTCTGTTGCCCTGAACCGCAGTGGCTACCACACATCAAATGGATGTGCCCCCCCATTTCATATGAAACTCTAATTCTTATTCTAATTCAATATGTCTTGTCTGTGAGCGTTTGAGCTGGCGTGTCGAATCCACTTCCTATATGGTGGCCCACCCCCGTACATGCCACGGGCTGACATATGTTTGCTGCTGCCTCCGTGACCCCCGAAAGGTCAACCCACGCTGCCTGTCACTCCTTCTCTCCTCTCCCTGTGTGTGTGTGTGATTGTCAGTGAGAGTAAATACATCAACATCCACGGCCGCGGATGGAGCAGCTCTGACGGCGAGGTAGTCTCAGGGGCGGGCAACGTACAAGCTGTCACCCTCTGTGTTCTGTCACCACCGCATACTCGCCGCGAATACAGGAGCAGGTGACAAGAGCCTTGGTGTATTGATTGACC
Organism: Hypomesus transpacificus; assembly: GCF_021917145.1. Taxonomy (NCBI): domain Eukaryota; kingdom Metazoa; phylum Chordata; class Actinopteri; order Osmeriformes; family Osmeridae; genus Hypomesus; species Hypomesus transpacificus. The sequence continues at coordinate 5,200,916 of NC_061063.1, forward strand.
CGACATGGAGGTCAGCATACAAGCACTGTCAGAGCTGGAGCGGCAACTGTTTAGTTAGCAGAACACACAGTTGTCTAGACAACCCTGGAGAGGATACCTTCTGCTGGATGTGGGAAACATCACCAATTCTTTTTTTAATAGGCTACTGCCAATTGTTTCAGTTACGTTAAAGAAGCCTCCATTAGATTAGGTTATTGTTAGATTTGGTAATTTGTTGTGGTTTCTCCCTGGTGGCTTTCCAAAGGCTGGACGCGAGGAGTATTTGTCAGTGTTTATGAAAGTTAATCTCTAATTGCTAACCTTGTGAGTCACAGCCACAGCCCTGAGGAGCCATTCAGAACATCACATGGTGCCATTTCCTAACAAAGTACACTACTCCTTCTCACATTTACACACGCACACACACACTCACACGCACACAAATGACAGTACATATTCGTGAATGCAATAGTGAATGCAAAAGTCGTGTGCATGTAAGAGCAGGCCAGTACACACAAACAGTTCAGTGGTGCCAGCCCTGTGGCGTAGCCCGAGGTCAGATCAGTGTGGTCAGCCAGACCATTAGAGTGGGAGTGTTGTTCTACTCCTGTGAATACAAGCAGCCTCCCAGCATCCCTCACTGGGAACAAAGGGACCAGAATCAGCTTTGTACCGCACCAACCTTCTCCTGCTCACGAGCATGAAAAGACCCGCTCAAAGGCAAAACCCTCCCTCACTAAGCAAATAACACCAAACAGCAGTGAGACATGATTGAGGGATGAACACGGAAAACGGGAATAAGACGTACGATAGCGATGTTCGGAGACGTGTTCATGTACAAAATGTACAAAAACAAAATGGTGCTGGTGCTGTACCCCCAGGAAAGACATATATACTCTGTGCAGTACATCTTCATCCTCAGATTCCTGTCCGTATCCTCTTCTTGTTGACAACTCTAACCATCACTGCAGCGAGTCCCCTCAGAGACTTGACCCTGTGACCTTCTCCACTTCCTGTTGACCACCGGCTCTTCCCAGAGCCAGAGGGGAAGTAGTCAACCTCCAGGCCACTCTTCTTCTTCTACGTCACATTAGATAGCAGCTTCCCCGGGGCTGCTTAGACTGGTGTAGTGGCCAGATATGTTTACTCATGGTGTTTTTAGCAACTAGAGCCCAAGTTGTGACTGTGTGTGTGTGTCTGTCTGTGTGTGTGTATCCACCCTGCCTGCATAGAGCACAGCAGATCTGCTCTGATGCTTCCCCTGTGTTCTCAGTGGAGCTGGAAGGATTGAGACCCAGCTCTAGACGGGCTGCTGAGCAGGACTGCGGAGGGTGTTTCCTTCTGGGAGTGCCGTCTCAGTCTGCCACATCTGCAGTCCGGGTCCTTGGTTCAGAACCAATCACGTTGAGGGGGGAACACATCGTCATCCAACCACAGACGTTTTCGAGGAAGCCCTGTTTGCTGCTCAGGAGGCCATCGCTGAATGCGTGATTGTGCTTGACAGCTGCCGGCGGCTTGTGCAAGGAGATGGAAACAATAGTTGGAGCATGTGTGTGTGTGTGTGTGTGTGTGTGTGTGTGTGTGTGTGTGTGGGGGGGGGGGGGGGGGCAGCGGAGTGGTATGTGGCATGGAGTTGGCAGATGTTTAGCACAGGTTGGTTGTCATGATTCCAGAGATTAGACGGGGCCCCTCCCTCCCCACACCCAGGCAGTACTGTACACGCCTCAAAGAGCACCACACAGCACTCTGTACTGAGAGCTAATTCAGTCGTGGTGACAGAACAGAGATCTGATAGGCCTTATCTCCTCGCCCCTCCAAAACAGACAATTTCCAGCCTTGAAGTACTCTGAGCTTCACGTTGCAAAGTAGAGCCTCTTTTTTAGCCATTGTTCACACCAAGGACACTTCAGGCGGTGCTCTGTGTTATGCGTTGTTGGCAAGGAACGAATGTACAAGTTGGGGAGGGAGTGAGTGTTGGTGTGGGGGGGTCTCTATTGCGGTCATCTCTTCATTTATCAATTCTAATCAGATCCCCTGGTTTCCAGTAGATGGTGAGACGTGACAGCTGTTTATGAAGCAGAGGTCTTTTTTCCCCCTGCATCTCTGAAGAGGTCTCGCTGGCCTGTTGAGATGCACAGTCGTTCCGAAAGGTGGCGGATTGAGCAGCTGGCTGTCATTAACATTAAACAAACATTTGCTCTGCAATTCACTCGGGCTAGCGCTGGGGAGACAGAGGACGACACCCACTGGGAAATTACTCTGGAGAGGATGGAGGGATGGAGGGCGTTGGAAGGAGGTGTGGAGGAATAGACAAAGATAAGGTTTTGGAGAAAAATTCAGAGAGGGAGAGAGATGGCGCAGTAAGTTGAGCGCAATGGGAAGGAATAGAAAGAATTGACTGACAGACAGACAGAGTAGGTGTTTGTGTCATGTATGTAAAAACCTAACAGTCTCTCTCAAGCTCTGCCAGTCAGTCCTGTCCAAAGTGCTGAGGGGTAAGATGGCTGACATTCACTTCAGGTCCCTGTGTGTCCATACCGGCCTGGTCCGGGCCTGGTCTTGCCCAGTCTGGCTTCAGGCACATTTATAAAGCCTCTATTGATCGCTGTCCCGGCCGTTTGTTCAGTCAATTAACACACTGAATGTTTACTCCAGGCTGAAGCTGGTTGCATTGCTGAAGAGACGTGCTAAGCTGCGGGTCTATTCAAGTGCATAGACCACACGACAACAGGCCAGATACCTAAGCCTAAATTCCCAGAGCATGGCATGGACTTCATGTGTGTGTCGTTCTTGAGGTGTTTTGTGTATGTGCGAAATATTGCCAAGTTATTTCTGGGTGGAGCAATGTTGTTATACATTTTCTGGAATTGCCCAAAGGTGAATAAGTATGTGCCCTGTTGACCTGTTCGTAAGTCATCTGACCTGTCCTTTGATCTTTCCTTTTGACCTTTAATCCGAGGAGCCTGATTGACTCACCCTTTTTGATGGCCTCATGACAGATCATGTGTTTAACCCAACTCCATCTCCACTCATGAAATCACCTTGATTTCATTTGACACACCTCCTTGTTAAGCACACACACACACACACACATAGACATACACACACAACCACACATGCACACGCAGAGAGACTCCATTAGCATTAGTCATCAAACTATTCTCCACTTGATGCACACTGTACCTTTCCTTCAACCCAATCAACACCTCTCCATCCTTCCATCCATCCATTCCTCCCTCTCTGGCTCCATCCATCTCTTACTCTCCTCAGCGGACACAAATGGAGGGATTAGCAGTAAGGGGGTGTGGCCTCGTCATTAGAGATTGAACAAATGCAATGTGAATGCCACCGCCCCCTCCTTTCCATCTCTCCATCGCGCTCTCCCCCCCCCGTTATATCTTTCTCTGTATGTTTCTATCTGTCACTTTTTCTCTCCCTCCTTCACTCTCTACGACTCTCTCTTTGCCTCTCTCTCTCTCTCTCTCTCTCTCTGCCTCTCAAGGGGCAAAGCACACTGAGTAATAAGCAGAGAGTCTGCCCTTGTCAGTCCTGTAATTACATTAAAGCTTGTGTAATTCCTGGACAGAAAAGATTAAACAGGCCCCTCCCGTTTGCTCCTCTGGAGTGTGTTTGTGTAAATGACGTGTCTGTGTCTGTGCTGTATGTGTCACACCAGTACTTTATGTTTGTGTGCCTGTGTGTATTGTGTGTGCTGTGTATGTATCACACCAGTACGATGTGTGTGTGTGTGTCTTTCGTTTGTGCTCGAGTAGACAACCTCCGAAGCGTCAGTGCTGAATGCGTGGGTGACCAGCGGTGTGTGCATGCATGCGCTCAAAATATGAACCTAGTATTTGTGTGTCCGTGTGGTCTCCCTGATGTGTGCGCATGTGCATGTGCCAGTCCTTGGGGTGTATCATCTGGCTCCCCAGAGAGAGAGAGGGAGGTGGAGGGGGGGGGTTGTCCTGGTCACAGCTGGGATGCGTGACTCCCAGGCAGGTACCACAGGGACACTGTATTTTTTCTCTCTCTCTCTTTCCCTCCTTCCTTCTTCTGTCGGACGTTCTTTTTCCCTTTCCCCATCTGCTCTCTCCACCACTTCCCACACATGCACACACGCACACAGACACACACACACACCTACACGCTTACACATCCCTGCGGACAAATGAGAGCTTATATGCACAAGCACCTGTCGGAAACCTGTCTTTTACAGCTATCGTATCACAAACGGATGTAAATGATAGATTTGCTGCACACTCTCACGCTTGCCAAACACATCGAGCTTAATGGACCATTCCAACAGCTCTTCCATGTCTTTGGTCTTCCCCTCCATGCCATCTGAATGTTCCTTTTCAAACAACGCGGACGGATACTGTCTGTTCCTTGATACAGCCATTTGCATTGTTGTTCACTGGCTTTTCCAGTCGACTCCAGTCAAATCAACTAAACAGTGTGACAACATTGACCATCTGAGTCATCATGGCCAAGCTTGACGTCCACGACCATGTTGAAACCATGGCGATGGCCACAGCGGTAAACCAACGGCAGTTGTCAGGACGTTGTAGTAACGTTAAAAGGAGCTGTGCCGTGCTGTGTGCTGTTTGAGCAGCTGGCCCAGTCGCATGCTAGCCTCCGGTCGTGGCGTCTGTCCATCCACTCTACTGCCCAGCTGTCCTCTGCAGACATTAGGACCGCTGCTGTGGCCTGACTGGTGGCCTGACTGGTGGCCAGAGTGGTGGCCAGAGTGGCGAGCTGTCTGGCACACTAGCACGCTCTGTGGACGCCCGTGCCAGGGTAGGAAGCAGGGTCGTGAGCCATCGTGTGCTGAGAGAGATAACACTGACGGACGTACGTGTACACCTGCACATGCACCCAACACAAATAGGCACACACTGAGAGCCCAGTAGTACACTGATGTAGCAGTGTCCTGTATTGTACTCGGGGCAATCACGCCACATGCAATCAGAGGCAGGGGAGATTATTGCTATGGGATGATAGCAATCATTGTCAAGCTCTTAAAGCATGTTAATCTTCCCCTGTGCGTGTGTGTCTGTGTGCGTGTATGAGTGAATGTGTGCACACATGGGAATGGAGAGACAATGGAACTACCTTTCTTTTGGTTTATTATTGTGACAGTCATGTGCCAGGTGGAAAAGATCCATCCCCACTGTGCGTTGGACCGCCACTTCTGCCATCCAGCATCCTTTGTGTGTGTGTGTGTGTGTGTGTGTCGATACTCTTCAGGGACCAGAGGGAAAAAAAACTACAATCATGAACACACACATACAGTACAGACACACACACACTTGCCAGGGTGCACACACCCTCGTATTACATACACATTTAAATGTAATTTCTCCCAGTGGTTGTCTTTTCCTGCGTGCCTCCATGAGTAAATACATTTCACCTCAGTCGGGCTTCCGTGGGCAATAGCCAAGCTTATTAAGAAAACACAGACAGACAGACCGACTCATGCTCTTTGTGTGTGTGTTCACTACTGGGTTATATACTACACTATAATACTTGGCAAAATTGAGTTTGTACTGGCGTATTAGAATAAAATAGGATAGAATATATATGTTGTCATTGTACACTGTAAAACGAAATTGGATTAGAGGTTGACCATGTCAATACAGGGGCTTGGGTTCAATACCGAGTTGGGCTTAACTTGATCAATACTGGGTTCATGTGAGGTAGGGTCACAGGCCAGAGATTGAGTTCTGGAGCAGGGAGGCACCCAGAACAGTACACAGCCTTTTTCAGCTCCCGGCTGGTGCTTTTAGATTGGGAGTAATTGATAAATTAGCGTATTAAGGATGTCTTGTTGTTTTGGGTCTGGGAAAGAAAATATGCTCCATGTTATGGGATGTCAGTTAGGCGTCCCTCAGGTATGTCAGATGCTTGCAATGCACATATGGCTGTGTGCATAAGGGGTCCTTGATTTAGGCGTGTGAGAGACTGAGTGCATCTGAGCTGCTCAGCTGTGGTTGGGGGCTCAGATGATACCCTGTGGGACAGCTTGTGAGTTCGAGGTGTCACACCTCCCTCGCAGTGACTATCGGCAGTGCCCCAGGTGTAACACTCCCGTCTGTCACCTCGCTCCTGACTGAAGCTTCAGCGACTTTCAAATGAAGAAGTAAAAAGATGCAACCTGGCAACCGGCAAATAGCATCAGGGTCTATTTAATGATTCTGCGTCTTCGCTAATCCTTTTTTCAGACAATCTGGCAAACCCCATCACGATGATGAGATGCCCTTCCTTCTGTGCACAGATCTCGTCCTCCTCCGAACCCTCTGTGTCCTTCTCCAGAAAGCTCCCAGGCTCCAGTTTTCACGCAGCCCAACTGCATGTATTGATTTTGTGACTAAAGACTGGTGGATGGCAGAATGCCCACTGTTCTGCTATTTCTTTTTTTCTTGTTTTGGGATTCGGCCAAGGACACAGAATACCACCCGGCTTGCGTAAAAAAAATAAAGTAAGAAATGGAATTGAATGGACAGCCTGTCAACGAATAGCTGTCCATCTGCCCAGTTGGTTTATTTGACCATTGTCGCGATCTTGGATGACCCCTCTTTTCCATCCTGAGGTTTTCCTACTGTCTTTTTGACCTCTAAGAGGTCTCATCCCAATGTCCTACTGATTTTTTACTCTGTGTGCTGTTGCCAGACCAACCGTGCTTGGCTACTATGGGATGTTTCATGGTCACAGTGGGATGCTTCGTGTTCTTTGGTTTTTCATGGCCACCGCCAAACTACCACTTACATTGCCAAGTGTCTTTTTTGTAAAAACGTTCATTTAGTTTGAAACTCGGGTCTATAAGGAAGCCTGGGGAAGGCTTGCTACCCATTCATAGACAAACAACTCAAGATGGATCGAGCTGAATAAACTGCTCCGGTTACATCATGACTGTATATGTGTGCATGATGAGGTACAGTTTGTGCTGGAGTGATTTAAAATGGCCGCCTCAGTTTTGGAGGGAATCCCACATTAAGTTGCAAACAGTCTCCCAAGATGTGTCACTCTTCCTGCTTTCCTGCACTGTGCTGGTTATTGGGCTCCAGTAGCTTTTTATTGCCCCAATTGGATTTGATTGATATCTGGTATGAAAGGACCGGCTGCAGAGTGCCAGTGAAGATAGGAGAGAAGAACAGGGTGAATGGGGAGGGGGCTATCACCCTAATTCAATAGAAGGGTGTCAGTTAGCGAAATGAGATTTCATTACAAGGGATGTGTACCACATCAGTTTGGGAACCATCTGAAGCGATAGAAGAGATTGCTGTTAACGCTTAATTTTGGGACTCCATCATATTGCCTTCAGTGATGCTACAGGGATGAGATAAGGATGTGATTGAGCATGGTTCTGATCTTTTGTTGGCCAATCATGACAACATTTGAAGGCCTGGCCTGAACATACCCACCAATCCTGAAAGAAGGAAGTCTCAGAGAATATCCTAATGAGGCACTTATGAGTTTACATAGAAGAGATAGAGCTAGTTAGTTTAGAAGAGATAGAGCTAGTTTAAATAGAAGAGATATAGATAGTTGTCATTGTGACAGAGGTAGAAGAAGAACAACTTGGTGTTTTGTTCTAGATTGGTTGCTTTAACACCAGTTTCTTGTGGCGTGGGGAAAAAAAGGCTTCTAAAACGAGACAGAAATGTATTACATGCTAAAGTTTAGAATCACTGCCAACCACTTCTGTTCCTTTCACTAGCTGAAATCAACTTTTGTCCCCACCGAGGCAAAGTCTGCCGCGCTAATTGCAAACCTTATTAGCATTTTGGCAGTGGATTAGAAATGAGCATAGTCATTAAGATCATAAAAGGTATCCCTTAAAAAAAGAAGAAAAAGACAGAAACCACTGCCATCGAGACATAGACCACCACGCTCGCTTTGCATCAATGTTGCATGTCTGGGTAAATGGAAGTCTTCAGGATCTCATAGTCTAAACGATTGGAAGGTCATTTGACTCTGTGAAGGCAATTCTAATGCATGTAAATCCCATTGAAAAGGGGCCACCAATTAAAGCTGATGATATGCACAACACTGTTCACGTATTCATGAGCCTGGTAAAGATGCAGATAGTTTGCAGTGACATCCATTACGGAAGCTGGTGGTTACACTGAGGTAAACACAAATAAATGTGCACGTGCAAACACGGTGCATACACTTACGGTAGCCAATGGCATACGCACGCACACTTTGATTTGGTCATGCTCACACACATGCACCGAGACACACAGAAAACACACACACATACACACACACACACACACACAATCCTCCCTCAAGACTGCCTCTGAACTCAAAAGAAGGAGGCCCACACAATTCCTGGGATGAGAGCATGAATATTGAAGAGAGTGGTCTCCTGAACAATTCCAAAGATGACCTGCTGCTTTCCATATTCTTATTGAATAAATGAACGTGTCTCCTATTTACCAGATCATTGCTTTTAAGATGTATGAATCAGAATTATACATGGTCCCTAGCGTTTGTTTGCAGTCGGCGTCTACATAAATATTATCTGTGTGCTCCAGCTCAGGGCCGATGTGCTCAGTTGACTCTTGCACGCAGGGGAGTGCTATTGATTTACACCCTCACCGCCTTCATGCCGGGCATTTTGAACCATGTGAAGCATTCTCTCTCTCTCTCTCTCTCTCTCTCTCTCTCTCTCTCTCTCTCTCTCTCTCTCTCTCTCTCTCTCTCTCTCTCTCTCTCTCTCTCTCTCTGTGTCTCTCTGCAGGCTCTCTTTTCAAATTCTCTCTCTTCCACAATCCCTGACATTCCCTTTAAGTCTCCTTATTTCTCTCTCTTGGCACCTGTTCTCTCTCTTGCTCGCACGCTCGCACGCAGTGCTTACCCTCAAACCATCGAAGGCCTCTCATTGTTTCAGAACTGTCCTTCATTTATCCATTTCATCTGGGCCCTGCAAGTCATATGGTTAGTGCTGGGAGTGGAGGGTGCTCCCGGTCCGTCTGTTCCTGGTGGTTTCGTCGGCAGTGACGGGGCTGTCACTGAAGGGGGGTCAGCCCCTATTCTTCCCTCTTTGATCGAGGGCAGATGTAAATGTCAGCCACGTCTGAACAGGAAAGGTCTGCCAGCCTCTGAAGCTTCACGAAATAACCTGCGACAGCCGAGTGGAGGCTGTGTGAGTGAGGACAGGAGGAGGCTGTCTGAGCGAGGACAGGAGGAGGCTGTGTGAGCGAGGACAAGAGGAGGCTGTGTGAGCGAGGACAGGAGGAGGCTGTCTGAGCGAGGACAAGAGGAGGCTGTGTGAGCGAGGACAGGGGGAGACTGTGTGAGCGAGGACAGGGGGAGGCTGTGTGACTGAGGACAGGGGGAGGCTGTGTGAGTGAGGACAGGAGGAGGCTGTGTGAGTGAGGACAGGAGGAGGCTGTGTGAGCGAGGACAGGAGGAGGCTGGGTGAGTGAGGACAGGAGGAGGCTGGGTGAGCGAGGACAGGGGGAGGCTGGGTGAGTGAGGACAGGGGGAGGCTGGGTGAGTGAGGACAGGAGGAGGCTGTGTGAGTGAGGACAGGAGGAGGCTGTGTGAGCGAGGACAGGGGGAGGCTGGGTGAGTGAGGACAGGGGGAGGCTGTGTGAGTGAGGACAGGGGGAGGCTCCTGCTGGGAGACTCTCATCTCCATACGGGACGCGACAGAACACCCCCATTCTATTAATATATGCATGTCAATAATCCTCAAAAGGACACGTTAGAGCATTCTGCTCAAGAGCCCTAACCCTTGACAATATGACTTCTGTACAATCCCACATAGATGCCTTTTAAAGCAACTAGGAACTATAACCTGGAGTTCTGTTGACGCGCCCTCCCTGGAACATATGATCCACACTCATAGCCCTGGCACAGAATTCTTACCTGGAAATCCTTCTGGATAGACCTCAGTGAACAATTTAGATATCTCTCACGTAAACGTACAGATCCTAAGTGCGTATTCAACAATAAAGTGAGATTGCTGTTTTAAATTGCTGGTTTTGCCCAGGATGGACACACTTGTTCCCTTGTAACAAGGTCATAACGTGCTTTCATTGATCCCAGAGAAGCTGCAATTACATCAAAGTATGGCCTGCAGTTCAAACAACCCCACCACACAAAGTCTTATATTCTGAATTATTAAACATATCTTATCTCTCTTTTATTTCTCTTTTTTGTAGGTATGCACATGCACCTTCCTTCCTTTCAGTGAATCCACACATAACCTCCCGTATCTCATAAAACCATAGAGGCAATGGAATTTCCTGAATGCTAATATAGGCTTTTTTGAGTACATGCATTGGTCATCTATCTGATGCAAAAAAAAAATGAAATAAAATAAAAGATTTCAAACATTTCATTTATAGCTCGTAAAAAGAAAGGTGAAAAAGGATTGAGAAGAGGACCCTCTCCCTGGATCCCCAGGTCTCCCCCTGGCCGCTAGCCCGGTGTGGGGGGCGATGCGGGGTGGAAGCACAGCTCCTGGAGGCTACATGCAGAGACTGGGGAGAATGTGCGTACCTATGGGTAATTAATGGAGCCACGAGTGTGATTGAAACATTATGCACAAACGCGTCGGGCACCAGAGCCACGGCTGTCAGCCAGGCCAACCACCTGCAGTACTCTCTCGGGGGCGATGTTTTGTGTCATGTTGGGGAAGGGGGCAAGCTGTGTGTGTGTGTGGGGGGGGCAGGCTGTGTGTGTGTGTGTGGGGGCAGGCTGTGTGTGTGTGGGGGGGGGGGGGCAGGCTGTGTGTGTGTGTGTGGGGGCAGGCTGTGTGTGTGGGGGGGGGGGCAGGCTGTGTGTGTGTGTGTGGGGGCAGGCTGTGTGTGTGTGTGTGGGGGGGGGCAGGCTGTGTTTGTGTGGGGGGGGGCAGGCTGTGTGTGTGTGTGGGGGAGGGCTTGGCAAGGGTAGGGGGTGCTGTCTTTTCCTTGGGCTCTTATCAAGGAAAGAATGAAATTCAGGGAGATGGAGCTGCCACAAGCAATCAGAGGTGGATCACTGTTTGTGTTTATGTGTGTGTTTATATGTGAGTGGGTCGGAAGGGAGAGTCCGCAAACATCAATGTGTCTCTGTTGCTGTGTGTGTGTTTCTGTTGGAAACTTTCATTCGTATCAGACGAGGTTTCTTTAGGTGTCTGGTGTGAGACAGCACTATGAAAAGGAAAAATATCCGACCATGGAAAATAACCTGGGAACACACACTTCTCCCCCCTCTCTCCCCCCCCTATCCTCCCTTCATCCTGGTGATGAACAGACTGTGTACAGGGGGGACAGTAACCATGGGGAAATCTCCCGTAACGCATCATCATTACGAGACCAAGGACACCCTCGTTTAGCCAGGAGCCTCCACTTGTCATGTCTCCTGATTATTGTGTAACAGATTGATTAAGCTCAGAGTGGAGGGGCCCCTTTTAATCACGGTGGCAGGCCACAACTCTCCAGGGCATCTCCTCTACACCTCTCTCTCTCTCACCATAAATATGCTCCCTCTCTCATTATCACACACACCCAAATCAATAAGCTGCTTCAGGAAGTGATGGATTTTAGTTGTCGTGTTTTTGGTTCTGGTTATCTCATTGTTTTCCCACTGGCCTGTCAGACATGGGTCATTTCAGCCCGTATCAGAACAAATGTTACTTGTTAAATGTTCATTCACTGGCGGAACATTTGTATTTTATTTTTTCATAGTTTAATAAAAATAAAAAGCAACGGTTAGTTTTTGAGATTTATCTAGCGTGGGATATTATTCCCAGGGATTGTAGAGATTAAACACTCACCCAATTTGCTCAACAAAGACAACAATTAGAAAGACAGAAAATGTTTCTTGTTTGTCAAACCTTTGGAATCCTTACTGTTGGACAGTAACATTTGCTGTTACATTTACATTTATTAATTTAACAGATGCTTTATCCAAAGGGACTTACAAGAAAAAGCTTTACAGAAAGTGCATAGGTCAATGATAAAAAACAACGAGATAACCCCCAAAACATTGCGGGTAGCAATGGCGGATAGCTGTTGTTGATGTCATTGTTGTGTGTGATATATTAGCAAGCGCCTGAGAATGAAAAAAAAGGAAATTGGAGATCCTTGTATTTAATCTGCTCTAACTTTCTCTAAACGCAATGATAAAGCAGGGTTGGGATGAGCCTTAGAGTCTCGCTGTCTAATCTGCTGATTTGGCTCTTGGAGAGATTAGAGGGTACGGTGTACAAAGAGAACATGAGAGGGAGCAGAGAAAGAGAGGAAAGCAAGGGAGAGTCAATGAAGGATTGGAGGGAAGTAGAGAGAGGAAGATTGATGTAAGTGGATGGATAGAGCGGGATGAGATGGAGGGAGGGTAAGAGCGAGGGAGGGAGGGAGGGAGGGGGGATTGGCAGTCGAAGGCTAAGCCTGTATGGTAGGCCTGGGTGAGAAAACGATCACAATGTTCCACAACATCAATAGCAATAAGAAAATTGCTCGATAGAATGTTAGACAGTTGAACTAAATTGCATTTACTGTAAAGCCGTCAAGAAAGCACATTACAAATATGTCAAGTTTATTTTGCATGAACAAAACCCAAGCGTGTTCCCTCCCTGATTTGAACCAGCCTATCATGTCCCTTGATAATGGAGCACGCTATGAGTGACATGCCAACAGATCATTTAACTGGCATGTTGTTCAGTTGCACCTGTTGTCATGTGACAATAACAGAAACAGTGTGGAGTGAGAAAATGTGTGCAGACATTGATGTCAATTTTGACTTTACTGGTATTACAGTAAAAACAAATTGAAACAACATGTACTTTTAGTTTTTTTTTCCAATTTTTCTTTTTGTCTAACTATTTTGTCTATCTATTTGTTGGGTATGTGCCAGAAAAGGAGCAATCATTTGAGAATCCTCAGTGATCTACAGGAGTGTTCTATTGGGGTCAAGAGCGGGAATACAACCAACATATGTTATCACCTTAGCCAGTCATACCCTTTGGAGTAAACTACATGTCAATCATGACCTACATCTGCTAAATCAAAAGATAAAATTATTATGGTACCTGTGTGCCTTGATAAATAAAGAGGTTAAATTCAACTTTTGGTTTTCTCCTGTTTTCTCATTAAAAACGTATAAGTCATTAAAAAACAATCAATTATTATTGACATTGACCGAAATGAAACATTTGATCGTGATGAATTTTTCAGCTATGTTGCCCGGCCGTAGTGTAGGTGGCGTCTCATTTTGACCGACAGCTCAGATTGGATCGGAGAGGTCAAATGCATGCTGCTCACCGGAGACGCCAACAGCATGACGCCTTAACTCATTAGCCTGTTTGCCGCTAAAATCAAAGAGGCCAGCTATGACTCAGCCACAACTATAAAAGGTAGGAAGGCCATGAACTGAGATATTGCGGGTATGTCACTCCTTTGCCTGTTCCTGGTTTCTCAGAACCCCCTGCGTCACATGACAAGGGTTGGACCACTGTTCCAACCCCCCTCCCCCCCCCCCCCCCCCCCTCCGCGGGAGCTCAACGGAAGATCAGCCCTCGGCTTGACGAGCTGCTTCCCTCTCAAAGTGACGGCTCTATTCATTTTGTTCACAACTAAGTACAGTACAGAGGGTCTATTTTAAGCCTAGTTCCAGCCTTAGTCTTCTGCCTGGGTTCCTGTTCTCGCGTGCTCCAAACTGTACCAATATAGCCTCCCTCCCTCACTCTCTTCCACATTCTCTTTGCCTCTGTCTCTCTTTCTTTCTTTCTTTCTACACCCTCTACCTTCTCTATCTCTGTGTACCCCACCTCCCTCCCCTTTCTCTGTCTCTGTGTTTTTCCCCTTCTCGCTCCTCCTCCTGCCAGCAGTTCCTCTTGTCCGTCGCCAGGCCCTGTCACGCTGCCTCCATGTGCTTCCTGTAGCCTCCACACTGTCATGCCGACCCTGGGCCCAAACACACTAGGCGTTTCGGCACTGTGCTGTCATGCTCCTCATAAGTAATGCAGAGATTTCCCTGCATGGTAAAATGATGGAAACCGAAACAAGTATGAATACGAGAGCATATATGTGACAAAAATGGTTTCCCCGCAGCACGTGTCAATTTTAAAGGTTGCTGTTATAGATTGCTTTGACCTGCAGGTTGTCATTGGGTGGATGAAGATAGAATGGTTTGTAAATTCCTGGTGTGCGTGGGTGTGTGTGTGTGTGGGCGTGCTAGTGTCTGCACACGTGTGTGTGTGTGTGTGAGAGAGAGAGAAAGAGAGAGAGAGAGGGAGAGAGGGAGAGAGGGAGAGAGAGTAGGGGAGATAGAGTGCTGTCTCTCCTAGTGGCCATGGGTGACCTGAACCAAGTGTTAGGATAAGTAGTCCCTCTGAGTCACCCTCTGTCCCTGAGCCAGACACAGCAGACAGGGAGAGAGAGAGGGTGAGAGACAAAGATAGAAATAGGGTGGAAGACAGAGAGAGAAAAGGGGGGAGACAGTAAGAGAGTGGAGGGGAGTGACACAGAGAGAGAGATGGAGAGAGAGACAGAGAGAGAGAGAAGGGGGGAAGAGGAGAGTACATACATACCACACACAAACCTCCACTACGCACACCAGTTTGACCAGACCTCCTGGTACAGTAAGACCAGACCTCCTGGTACAGTAAGACCAGACCTCCTGGGGGGAGATGGTTCCGGAGGTGGATCGTGGTAGATACATGATGTCTCTTAAAGTCTTCGCAAATGCTCTGTATATTATTACAGTATCTTCCTGAACATGCTGTTTATAAATCAAGAGTGATTGCAACCATGGTGACAATGATGGCAGAGTAAGTTATTCAATCTTACCTCTTACCTGTCTGCCTTTATGAGCTTCACACTCACACACACACACACACACACAAAACGCCAAAAAATCACACACACACCTCCACTTAGGACATTGTACTCCCACACACAGCGCACACACACAGACACACACGGTCTAGTACTTGTTGGTGTGCCACTGCCGTTTCAAATGCCTTCACAGGACAACATCACACACACACAAATGATTACGTTAACCCCTCAACAGGTTCTCTGTTGCCATGGCAACACAATGGCGGCCGACCGACCGGGACGTAAGCTAGAACCCATTTCCTTGACGACCATAAACATGCGGCAACATCAAATGCTGTGTGTGTTACATCAAGGCTTGGTGTGTCACCTCCACACTCCTGTTCCTTGACACCTCCGCCCTCATGCCAGTGATGAAACAGGCTGTAAGTCAGTGGCCAGTACTGTGCCCCCTAATGATCCACCAAAGTCTTTGTTTTGGGGGAGAAATTATCTCCCAAGACCTCCAGGCACACGCACACAGCCAGGCATGAACACACTCAGAAACACACCCAGGCGTGAACACACACACCCACACGTATATACACACACACATACCCTGGCATGAACACACATACAGGGATGAACACACACTCGCTCACACAAGCTGCTTAATGACTGCAGCTGTCTTTACCAGACAGAGGTTTCTGCACTGGGGAGAGAGAGAGAACATGATTAGAGGACAGCCTCTCCCTCATACTGAATCTCCCCAGATGAGGCAACACATGAGTAGCGGGAGGAAGAGAAAAGAGAGAATGATTCAAAGAGAGGAGGAGGAAGAGAGAGCGAGAGAGAGAGAGAGAGAGAGAGAGAAAGAGAGAGAGAGAGAGAGAGAGAGAGAGAGGGGGAAGTAAGAAGAAGAGAGATAAGCCAGTTTTCTGCGTTCTTCTCTCGCTTGAATCTGTGTGTGCCCACGCTCCTCCACCCACATCATCGCTACTGTGATGGAACTTTTCTCCCTCGCTCCCTCCTTTCCTCGTTCCCTCCTTTGCTCGCTCCCTCCCTTTCACTCTCTCATTTGTTATTACTGCACAACTTTCTGTATCCCCCTCTCTCTTTCTCGCTTCCTCTCTCTCCCTCTTTCTCTCTCTTGTCCAGGGCCTCAGATCCGTCTCTTTTGTTTCCCTTCCATGTCACCTTTTCTCCTTCCTTCCTTCCTTCCTTCCTTCCTTCCTTCCTTCCTTCCTTCCTTCCTTCCTTCCTTCCTTCGTCCCTCCCTCCCTCCCTCCCTCCCTCCCATCTTTTGTCTCCTCCATCATGTTGTTTCTGCATTCCCTCCATCTCATTCTATCCCTACTGTTTCCTCTCTCCATTTCCCTTCCACAGAACCATCTTCCCTGTCTCCCTCCCTCTCTCCACCTTCCCTCCCTCCCTTGCTCCCTCCCTCCTCTGACAGTGCCCCCCCCTACTGTGCACTCATACACTGGAGCAAAAAAAACATTCATCTTGACTGACAAATGAACCTTTTTGACTGAAATTAGTCCCTCACTCGCTCACCCACCCTCACCCCACCCACCCTCACCCCATTGAGGATGAAGAGCCTCAATTAGAAGTATCATTTCTGTCCGTCAGCTTTAATGGTATTTGTCCGGGAAACCATCCCAGAGTGAATTTTGGGATGTTATTGAATGTTTCAACCTGTGTATCATTCATATTGTTGTATTTCCTGTATTCACAGCTATGTTTGATATCCAGCATTTCTTATTCATGACTCCAGTGCTCATACTGTGGTCTTCATTGGCAGTCTATTTCAAAATCATCATTCTTGACGTCTGACAAGGTCACCAGCACAGCAGTTCACCAGATCACACAGAGCTGAGCTCCACTAGTCATTCATGTATAGAAGCTTCCCTTACAGCTACAGCTCTCTGTCTCCCGAGTCAGCCCAGGCCGTCTCCACTAACGGTCTGCTGGAGGCTCCACGAGCTGGTCGGGGCCTCTCTAGTCCGTCCTCCCCTGAGGAGTGTCCTCATCAGAGGCTCGCTGGCCTGCCCTGCTCCCCTGAGACAGGCACAGCTCCAAGAGCCAGATCAAACGAATGACAGAGAAACCTCTAGAACCAGGGCCTGTCTGTGTCCACCGCGCCCCGCTCAAATCCTTCCCCCTGCCCCCACCTCCCCCCAACCATTTTCCTTTGAACAGCGGACATGGACTGAATTTGTTCAGCTCATAGGTTCTTCATCGGTGTTTACACCAGATGAAGACAGTTCCCTTTTCTCTGCTAGTCACTATATCATGAGTTTATAAGGAGGGTTGGTTCCGTTCATCCATCAACTCATCCATCCATCTTTTTTTCATATTTCACATCCTGTTGGCCTCAAACCTGTTGTTGAATGACCACTAAAGCTAATCACTCTCCTAACCCTGTGTATGTGACAGGCTTGGTTTCATTTACAGATCATATCAGATATGTAAGCATCAAGGACATCAGTACCATGAGAGTGGGTATTCTTCTACTGTATATGGAACATGGTTTGTGAGTGTCGAGCAAGACTCCTCATTACTACAGGCTCTTTCTATTTAGACGACTCTGGCTTGTCTATCTACCGCGCCTCCACAGCACACCAAGACCTCAGACACACATGCAGAGAAGATACTCTCAGCCCCACATGGAACCTCAGCACAACGTTTTTTGAACGTTGGTCGGCTTTTGCGCAATGCTGTGTGACAGGAAGATCTGAATGGCCGGTGGGCAAGGGAAGAAGTCAACCGAGATAGGAAGGAGGAGGAAGAAGAGAAGGGGGGGGGGGGGGGGGGGGGGGCGAGTGGGAGAAAGGAGGGAAGCACGTTCTGCTACACTTTGCAGGGCAGTTCACCGTAACTCCCGCGGCATTAATTAAGCTCAAAAGCCCTCCACCAAAAGTTTGGGGAGACTGCAACGAACAACAGTGTTTACAAGCCTTTCCATCCCACAGGCACAACTCTCCAAATTTGCGTGCGTCTGTGTGGTTTGTCCACAGAGCTCAGAGAGAACGGCAGGGATGGGAAATGGCTCAATATTACAGGACATGAAACGTTATGAAGTGTTTTAAGATGAATACTATAAAATAATATAGTGTGTAAGATATATTTACAGTTTCACACACAGTGTACAGCCTGATACATCAAACAAGGTACCGGTTCACGACTACTAAACCTTAATGCTGAGATGACTCTTCCTTAGCTGTACTAATTAGCCAATGAGCCATGCTAATGTACTGTAGATGCTAATGTACTTTAGTAAGTATTTGGTGTGTTGGATGCATACTAGTGAGATAAAGTTGCTACTGGTCTAGGATCAGCCCAGAAAGCTTGTCCTCAAATGCTTCAGGTGAGGATCCGGGTAAGATAAACTGATCGCAGGATCACTTGCACGTTCCCATTTTTACTTATTCTGCCTCAGAATAAAGGTCCAGCACAAGAGTTAACTTCAAGGGCCCCAGCCTCCAGTCACTGTAGTGATTTACCTGGTCTTGGTCTTACAGGTTTGGGTATGACGCAGCTTACAGTTCCTAGCCCCGGTGAAATGAGAAATGTAGCCCTCTGCCACTGCAGTGAAAACCACCTAAATCAACAGCTACCACTCGGCCATCAATTATTTGGGGAGGAAATTAGAATCACGCTGAGGTAAAATTCGGGCATACCAGACAGGCTGCATCGTGTTT